>NW_012104343.1:1204425-1249459 GCF_000951045.1 Mandrillus leucophaeus | reverse complement strand
AAAAAACAAAAAAAAAGTCAGCCGGGTGTGGTGTCAGGTGCCTGTAGTCCCAGCTGAGGCTGAGGCAGAAGAATGGCACGAACTCGGGAGGCGGAGCTTGTGGTGAGCCGAGATCTCGCCACTGCACTTCAGCAGTCGAAAAGAGCTTGCCTATTGTGGGAAAAAGGTTCTGTAAATCTCAACAAAAGAATTTCTGACGATGTTCATTATCTAGAAAAATGAGAATTTTAGGGGCGTAATATTATTTAAGGTTTTCTGCAAATATTATTATTGGGTTACCATCCCCTCTGTAGTTTAACCACAATGACTATAATTACCACCCACAATGCTTTACACTGTCCAAGTCCTCTAGTCACAAGCAGTCACTTCTCAAAGTAAAAGATAATTTCGTTGTTAGCTTATAAAGCTTAGTTTTCTGAATAGCAGTTCTTAGCATTGTGATGGTAACATTTCTGCCAAGAGTGGTGAAAAGACAAATATTACTTGCTTTTTCCAGTGGCCAAATTCTAAAGATTATTCAAGTCAAAGAAAATGAGAAGTTGATATGAAGCCTCCTGGAAAGCCTATGTCATGGATTGATTGCAGTTATGGCCCCAGTCTGCTCACAGCTCCCTGCAGACACAGCTCTCCCCTTATCCAGCCCTCCCAGGCTGACTCCCTCACAGCGTGGCCATGTGCCTTGAACTGCTCAATCAGACTGCAGCAAATGTGATACAAGCAGAGACCTGAAAAGCATGTGTGCATTAGACTTGTTCCCTTGTTGCTCTTGGAACCCTGACACCATGTGAACAAGCCAGGCTGGCCTGCTGGATGATGAGGTGACACATTATCCAGCTGTTTCAAAATGTAGGTTTTATTATTTTTCAGGTATGTTGAAACCAACAGATCAGGAGACAATTGCCACTGAAAGACAGACGCTATACTCATTGATCCGAGAGGCACGCCACGTTGTAGGGGCCACACAGGGAAATACCAGGGTCCATCAGGAAGAGGCTGACAAAGTGACGGGAGATTGTGGGCAAGAGCCTTTATTATGGTTTCCATGAAAAGAAACACACAAAGCAGGTATAAGCAGGTTTAGGAATGGCTAGTTTGAATAGTTTTAGCAGACTCTGGGGCATAGGAACTGTACCTAGTTGTCTGGTCATTAGAGCAGGTGAATGAATAGTGGCCTAGAGATTAAGAGCCAGATAAAGGAAGTAATTGAGGGTATGGGCTCTGCAATTGTTAGTTTGTATAAGAAAAGCATGCTCAAGGGTGAGCTGTTTACTATCTCTAGGAATTAGTTAGCCCTAGGAGGGACAGTCCCTCCACAGCAAGAGCCCAAGAGACCGAAGGATAAAAATAAAAATACGCAAATAAAATAGAAAATAAAAAGACATGGTTAATACATCAGTCAGTCCTGTTACCCCAACCAAAAGCCAGCCAACTTCCACCTGTGAGAGTGGACGTACCAAACTCAGGCCATTCTGTCAATACCACTGATGCATCAGCAAGCACAGCCAAGAGGAGCTGAGGCTTTCCCAGGCCAGAAGAAGACACCCACCAGGATCATGAGCAATATTAATGGCCATTAAGTTTGGGATGGTTTGATATATGACAATAGATAACTAATTCAGTCTATATCCCAAGTTTTAAAGAATTAATATATTCTTCAAAATAAATTCTGGCAATGTTTCTATTTCCACATCTGGAAAATGATGATAGTAACAGAATACACCTAAAAGTGTTGTGAAGATTGAATGAAATCATAGAATAATAAATGTGCTAGTCCATTTGGGCTGATATAACAAAATTTCATAAACCGGGTATCTTACAAACAACAGATATTTATTTCTCACAGGCCTAGAGGCTGAGTAGTCCAAGATCAAGACACCAGCAGATTTGGTGTCAGGAGAGGGTTCATTTTCTGGTTCATAGAGGGTACCATCTTGCCTGGGTCTTCACATGGTGGAGGGAACAAAGGAGCTCTCTGGAGTCTCTCTTATCACCTCTCAAAAGGCCCACCTCCTATTACCATCATCTTGGGGGTCGGGATTTCAACATATGAATTTTGGTAGAACACAAATATTTGGACCATGGCAAGAAGTAAAGCAGTTAGAACAATATATGCTGCATAGAACACTAAGAATATGTTTATATTATTACAATAATAATTTTTAATCTATAGGGTTTCATTTTTACAAATACAGTAATAACTGTATTAGACACTCAATAAAGATTATTTTGACATAATAATCATGTGGGATCTACTCCTTTGTTTCTGTATATTTTAAAAAGTATACTTTGGAAAGAATTTTTTGTGCTTTCTTTAGACAAAACGGAGGCAAAATACATAGATTAAACTGTTGTCATAACTTGTCTCATTTAATTTTACACTTCTCTTTTGATAAGTGGATATTTCATGCCAAGGTACAGAACTAAATACATGTGAATTCCAATCTGATAGCTATTCAAGGCATCATTAGCATTTCAAAGAAATGTCAGAGTAAATATCCAATAGGAAGCAGTTCAATCTCTTTTTATCCATCTTTGCTCTGATTTTTATCACCTATATATCACCTGAATAAGAATAAAATCCAAAATGTCATGCTATGGAAAAATTATAGAAAACAAGTGACTTTTTTCTATTATAGAGTATAACTTTCGTCTATTGGGTCATTGCATCTGCTTTAGACAATAAAAATTTTTCCTATTTTTAAGGATACCAGGGCTGATGTTGATATTAGTAGAAACTGTGAATTTATTTCACAAATATGTATAAAACATTTCCTGTATATCAGGTGGCAAAGTTTCAGCAGTGTCAAAGGCAAAGTCCTGCCTTCATGGTGCCTACATTCTAGCAGAAAAGAAGACTACAGGCAAATCAAGAAATACTCTAATATCTGATGATGGTATGTGCTGTGAAAAAAATAAAGTAATGAGATAGAAATGAAAGGAAGATGCTATAAGGCAATTGGGAAATGTCTTTCTCAGGAGCTGACATTGAGCAGACACAGAAATGACTGTGAAAGTATAAATCATTCAAAGTTTTGGGGGAGGATTATTTCAAGGCATAGGAAAGAAGATATGAAAAGTCCCTGGGGCTAGCTAGTAAGAACAGTAAGAAGGCCAGAGTGGCTATAATAGAGTGGTGGGGGATTAGTAGAATGGTTGGCAATCAAATCAGAGATGCAGGTAGGAATAGGGTTGGCGTGATATGACTTGTACTTTTAGAAGATAATTGGTATTTCTGAACATGACAACAGCATAGTGTTCTTTTTAAATTGTTCACCTCAATTCTCATAAAAACAAGACATGGGGATCGTAAAAGAATAAAATGAGCAAATAATAGCAAAATAAAGGAAAAACACTACAGGTGATATCTCCAGTAAAGCTTAAGAACGATTGAGAAATCCCATGGCCCTGAAAAACAGAGGGGTGTAGCCAAATCACATGACAGCAGCAGGATCCAGAACTGAATCAGCAGTGGTGCAGCAATAGTGGTGAAGAGAAAGGGAAATTCAATGGCACCTACAAGCCATGGAATTGTCATCAGATACTGATTTCCCAAAGGAGAGTGTCTTGTGCTAAGCAGGAGAGTGTGCAGTAAAATTTGAGAATAACTAGCAGAACTTGTAAACACCTTGTAAATAGACCACAGGAAGTAGCTTACTCCCTCGAGAATATCAGAAATCTCCAATAAATGCATGCCTGTAGTAGGCTACAGATCCACTCTGAAGAAAAACTTTTGGGAGAAGAATACAAATTGAGCAGGGTGAAAACACCAAAGATGTGAGGGAGAAAAACATTTCACATAATGGGGAAGTAGGGGCCAGATGCAGTGGCTCACACCTGTAACCCCAACAGTTTGGGAGGCTAAGGCGGGAGGATCACTTAAGCCCAAGAGTTTGAGACCAGCCTGGGCAACATAGCAAGACTTCATATGTGCAAAAAATGTTTTTAAAAATATTTAAGCATGGTAATGAGTGCCTGTGGGTTCCAGCTACTCAGGAGACTGAGATGGAAGGATTGCTTGAGCCCAGGAGTTCAAGTCTGCAGTGAGCTTTGATCATGCCACTGCACTCAGTCTGGGCAACAGAGTGAGACTTTCTCTAGAGAAAAAAAGGCAGTGGGGGTGGCATCAGGTAGATGTTCAGTGGAGGGAGGCTTTGAACGTAATAGAATAGCAAAGCACAGCGTTCAGATGTGAGAGCGCCACTTTGGAAGGTAGGCGCATGGAACTCAAGAACACTGAGGTAGTAGCAGGAACCCTTCCTGAATCAAGCAGAGAAAAACTTGTGTTTCTTAATACTTCATCGTAACTGCAAAGGAGAAGGCCCTTGAGATGTGAAGGGCTCGTGGCTACTGTGGCTCATCCCTGCTCCCAGACAGGAACCTCTTCCTAATCCAGGACATCCCTTCTCATTAAACATAGGAAAGAAAAAAGGATTCAGATAGGAGGCAATTTTAGGAACAAAATAAATAATGACAGTAATAGATTATAACCCATTGAATAAGATAGAAAAACATGAACCCATAAATAAATAAATGATTTAAAAGTTTGACTAGGAATGGGAATCTTAAATAATTTCAAATTGCCTCCCCACAAAATACTTATTAATTAGAAAGAGGAAAAAGAGACACTACACAGTGAAGAAATCTGGGAGGCCCTATCTTAATCAAATGATCAAAGTGAAAAATATCAGTAAAGGAACAAATCAAAATCTTATCCAGTGTGGTAAAGATGCAATGAGAAAAATGCAGAATCACTTTTGGATTTTCCTGCCAAAGATGTGTAACTTAAATCTAATTATATAGGAATACCAGAAATATCAGAGAAATCCAATTCATGGGCCATTCTACAAAATAATTGGCCTGTAATCTTTAAACGTGTCAAGGTCATGAAAGTCAAAGAAAGTCAAAGGAACCCTTTCAGGTTGAACAAGACTAAAGAGACATTACAACTAAATGCAATGTATGATCCTGAACTAGATCCATTGATCATAAAAAATATTATTGGGAAAACCAGTAAATCTTGAATGGGGTCTGAGGAATAGATAATAGTGATGTATTAACTTTCTGATTTGGTTGCACTGTGGTTGTGTAAGAATGTACTTACCTGTAGAAAATATACACTAAATTAGCAGTTATCAAAGTATAGTCCAGGGATGCTTGGGGTCTCCAAGACTATTTCAGAAGTTTCATGAGGTCAAAACAATTTTCAGACTAACACTAAGACATTATTTGCCCATTTCACTTTCATTATCTCATGAGTGTATAGTAGAGTTGTTCAGAGGCTACATGATGTGTCTTTTCACAGTGGAAATTTGTGATGCCTCTTTCTATCTCAGCTGTAGGAACTGGCACGCTGTTACTTCTTGACAGAAGAAAGTCATATGTCTAAACCTAAGTAAATGGAGTGAGGATGTAAATGGCCACCTATGCTACTGCACTGCAATGTACCATGGTAGAAGAGAGAGTAAAGAACTGAGAACAGTAATCTCATCTTAAAAAATAATGTTTGCTCTAAGTTTTGGGTAGATGCCATTTATTAAGTTAAATGTCTTATCTTCTAAGGTTGCTCAGAATTTTAATTGTGACTAGATACTGAGTTTATAAAAAATGTTTTTCTGCATCTGTTCAGTTATGTAATTTTTCTCCTTTACTCTGTTAGTGTGAATGACATTTGTACATTCTCTAATATTAAATATTAGATATTAATGGGATACCAATAGGATAAACTCAGGGTGGTCATAATGAACTTTCTTTTTGGCATCTGCTAGATTTGGTTTGTTAGTACTTTGGGATCTTTGCATCTATGTTCATGAAAGAAATAGGCCTTTTAGTTTTACCTTTTTTATTCTGTCTAGTTCTGACATGATTACTCACCTCATAGAAATAGTCGGGGAAAATTTCCAGTTCTCTAGAAGAGTTTATATAAGATTGCAATGATATGTTTCTTGAAAGCCTTTATATTTACTTTACCTTTAAAATCATCCAGACTCAACATATTCTTTGTGGAAAGATTTCAAATTTTTCATTAAATTTATTTAGTATAGAACTATTTGGAGTCTCTATACCTTTTTGAAGTTTTTTAAAGTTATAATTATCTAGAATTTGTCTAATTTTTCTCAGTATTAAAATTCATTGGTACAAAATTATTCATTCTTCTTTCTTAACCTTTGAATGGTTTTTTGTATCTGTAGATTTACCCCCTTTTCTTTCCTAATAGGTGTATTTGTACCTTTTTATCTTGATCATTTTGACTGGAAAGTGCATCCATTTTTTTAGTGTCATCAATGATTCCATTTCTGGCTTTGTGAATTAATATTACATATTTTTTTTCTATTTCATTAATTTCTGTCCTTTACTATTTTCTTTCTATGCCTTTTCTGGATTTATTCTCTCTCATAAAGTTTCTTAAGTTGGCGTTTACCTCATTAGTCTTCAGCATTTCTTCTAATAAAAGCGTTTAAAATTTCTAAGTTGTTGCATTCATCACATTTGATATTTAGCATTTATATTTTTGTTTAACTTTAAAGGTTTTTAAGTTAGTATTATGGCATCCCCTAACTTATTTCTCATGACTTATTTAGAAATGTGTATTTAAATTCATAAATCTATGGGGATATATATGGGAATCTTAATTTAACTTAATTGAATTATTTTTAGAAAATATAGCGTGTACGATATGAGTCTTTGACATGTTGAAACTTGCTTACAGTCAAGATCACTTTTTGTGACTGTTTCATGAGAATCACATGTATTCTCTAACTGTTGAATACAAAGCTCTTTGCATTATATCAGATTAAATTTATTAATCGAACTCTAAAACTCTTCCATTGAGTGAGGTGTGTTGAAATCTAATTTTAGCAGACTTATGTTTTCTCTTACAAAATATATGTATATTTTATCTGGCCAACACGGTGAAATCCTGTCTCTACTAAAAATACAAAAATTAGCTGCATGTGGTGGTGCGTGCCTATGATCCCAGCTACTCAAGAGGCTGAGGCAGGAGAATTGCTTGAATCAGGGAGTCGGAGGTTGCAGTGAGCCGAGTTCGCACCACTGCACTCCAGCTTGGGTGACAGTGAGACTCCATCTCAAAAAAAAAAAAAAAAAAGTTTACAATTAAATAATACCTTATCCACTTCCTTCCTAAACAATTTAAAAACTTTAGAGCATTTTACATTCAATTACTTCTTCTATAATAAATATGGTTGTCAGTGTTTTAATTTTTTTTTAGCTTTACAAATCAGGTGTTATTATTTTATTCAGAACATGTTAAAATTTCAGTTGGTTTACATGTTTGCCATTTCATTTACTCACTATTTCTTCCTCAGAATGGCCTGAGATCATTTTCCTTCTTAAAGTTATTCTTTAGATTTTCCTTTTATACAGGCCTCTGGTGGTCAGCGCTCTAGTTTTCAACTGTGAATATCTTTCTATTTTACTCTGATTTATTTAAAATTTTTTTAGTTCATAATTTTAGGTTGATAGTTATTCTCTCTCACACTTTGAAGAAATTATTCCACTTTTTTGTGGCTTTCATTGTTTCCTTGATAATTCTGCTATCATGAAAATCTCTGTACTTTTCAATTTCACAATAATATGTCTCACTATGGATTTCTTTTTATTTATCCTGCTTGGAATACAGTGTGTTTTCTGGACCTGTGAATCCATATTGTTATCAATTTGGAAAAAAATCAGTCATTATCCATCAAAAAATTTCCTATCCTACATTTTTTAAAAAAATTATTTCATCCGGAGTCTCTGATTCAAAGTTAACCTTTTCATTCCATACTTCATATCTGCCTTCCAGGTTTTCTGCCTCTCTGCCCCTCTGTGATACATTTTAGGGAATTTTTTCAAATGTCTCCTTCAGTTCGTCAACTCTCTCTTCATCTGTGCATAATCTGCTATTTAGCCTATTCCTTTAGGATTTTAAAAGTAATCTCAAGTATTTAATTTTTCATATCTGAAAATGCCATTTATTTTTCAAATTTTCCTGCTATTTACTTATAGTAATCATTTTTTACTCATTTTAATGACAGGGCATATTATTTATTTAAATATTTTGTTTATATATAGTGGTTCTATTTCTTATTTCCTATTTCCAGTAATAATATCTATAGTCATTGAGGGCTAAATATGTCTGTGTTATTTTTGTTGATATCTACTTATAGTGGTTTGCTTTTCAAGGTAATTGGAAATAATTTATTATTAACTTTATTACTTGATTTTAATCTATGGAACCTTGTTAATCTCATCAGGGAAGGTTTTCTGCAGAGAGAAAACCTTGTGCTTCCCTGAGCTGTGTTGACTCAGTCTTCCAGTCTTCCAGCTGAGCCAGGGAACAGTGTCCCAAATAGCAACACTATTATTCCCATCCGCACTCAGAACAACATCAGCTCTCCTCTCTTCCATCAGACGTTTTTAGAGAGCAAGAGTCATTGGAGCAGGCAATGCCTCAAGCACATGTCCTATTCAGAATATATTTGTTCTGCTGCAGAAAGATCTCTCAGAGTACCTAGACTGACATAATTCTTTGAAGCAAAATATTTATATTTAAAAATGTGTATTTGTGACAATATCACTTCCCAAAAAAAACCCACACAGTTTATTAGGACTCAAAAGTTTTTAATGTGACCTTTAAATGATTTGTACCCTACTACACAGATAGGGTTAATAGTAAATTGCCTTGCCCTGCATGTTTGTGCCTTGTAATGTATGATGTAATATATAATCAATAAATTATCCTGAGAATTGTATAAATAAAGAACAAGCTTATTTTAATTAATTACGACCTCAAATAAAGCACATCCTTTTAAAATAAGATCCCCCTAAAGAGTATATTTATAAAGAACACAAAAGAAACTAATGGAGGTTTGGTATTTTTAAAGAATTCCAAGTAGTCTATGATTTTCATTTAAAAAATAATCATGCAAAATAATCATAGAGTGTGTTTTGTACGTAAATCCTAGATCAACTTGATTTGACTAAAGATAGCAAGGAGCTAAAGTTTAATAATATATACTGTTAACTTGTCTCAACAAGCTTTTAAAGGAGTGCTGGGTTTTAGAAATATTAGGGAGAAATATTATCCACTTGTTTATTTTTACTTATAATGTAAACTTATGTGATGAGCTAGTACACCCATTTTTTTTCCCCAAATATTGAGAAAATATTTTCCAGCTCACTTTCCAGGTCACTTTCACATTGAGATAGAAGTGTGAGTCAAACAAGTAACAATGAGCCACAGAGGAAAGAAACTTTATAGACTGACATTCCCTTAATTCCCCAATGTAAAAAAATCAATTATAGTTTCCAAAGACACATAAAATTAACTTAAGCAAACTCCAATTTTCTGGAAAGGAATTTATTTCAAAAATTACAAAGACCAAGATTCCATACTAGGTAAGGGGAACCACCAATAGGGATTGTGTGCCTTCTATGTTCAAGGTCATTCTATCTCATTTAATCCTCACAAAAGCCTCTGAATTGGTATTATGGCATTTGCACTGATGAGGAATCACATAGCTAGTGAACAGAGGAGCCAGTATGAGATATAAATCTGGCTAACGCAAAGTCTGCTTTTTTCCAATACATCAGGATGTTTTGTGTCAGATTACCCCAGAACCTCCTATGGCATCAGCACAATGCACCATCCACTGGAGTGTCCTATCCAAGTATCACTGGAGCTTGAAAACCACCCACTGGGCCTCTTTCCAGGTATCAGTAGTGATCTTTGGGTATTTATTCTGATTGCACAATTAGCCCAAAGATCGCTGGTATGCTTAGATGCTGAATGGTGTTAGATAGAGCATGTAATAAAATTCCCTCTTCTAAACAACTTAGGACAGGCAGCTGCCTTTCTGAAAAGCCACCCAGGTAAGCTCTGTTGTTTCCTGGTCTATTAGCCCTACACTCTGCCAAACTCAGCATTTAATGCAGAAGCCAGAGAATGCTGACATTCTGACAGCTCTTGGACAACAGACCATGCTGTTTGGCTCTGATTTCAAACATTATAATCTTTTCTCTTGCTCCCTTTGCTCAATACAGGAGAGAGGCTATCAGCCAATTTCCCCACCATTTATAGCAAATCCCAAGGCTCCCTTATTTCCAGCTGCTAAGCTGCCTGGGCAGACCGTATTACTAAATTATTGTATCTTTTTTGGTAGAGTGCCTGATCTGTCTTGGCATGCGCTTTGCATTGAAAGAAGCTCCTGTTGTAAGCAAAGGAAGCCAGCGACATTCACCCTTCCCGCACGTCTTTCCTCTGTTACCCTCAACCACTAACTTCTTTGTTTCCCATGTATAAGCCAAGTTCATAGGGGCAGTTTCTCAGCTATCTCTGCCTCCCTAGGGAGTTAAGGATTTCAAAGGGAGTTCTGTGCTAGGAGTAATTCCCATAGCCTAGAGCCAGATGAATAAATGGCGTCTAGTGAATAGCTACATCAGAACCAAGAGGTTTTGTTTCTCTCTTACCAAAATGTATTTCTTTGTAATACCGCAGTCACTGTAACCATGTATTTTCCTCAACAGAAGAGACTGTATTGGGGGAAGAGAGGAAATAGCCTCTTTAACTCAAGTCTGTTGTTTTCAAGAGTGTTGGTCCTTTGGTTTAACTTATTTTAATAACTTTCCATTTATATACTATCCCAATGGATTATGAATGTGAAAAAAGAGCTATTCTGAAGAAATAAAACAAAAAAGATCTATGCTCTTTAAATAAAATTGATTTTGTAATATAAAAGGGACAGAAACTATTTTTAATTACTCTAAAATGGATAACCACTCCGATTAAATTTTCAAAAGTTATACCTTGAATTTGAACTCAAAGTCACTCAAATATCCTCACTAAAAACTCTAAGAATGTAATGCATTCAAATGTATCCTGTGAGTTTTCTATTCCTGTAAGCAATGAACAGCCTAGATTTTTCTCACACGTATCTCAAGAGATACTTCATTTCAAAAGAGCAGGAGAGTTATCAAAAGTGTAATACTATTAACAAGATACACCATAGAAAATATACAGAAATGTTAAAGATAAATTATGTCTAGGGAGTTATGTTTTAAATCAACTTTGCTGTTGCTATGGTAAGAGACAGCCAATGTAAAACAAAAATCCTCTATAAGGCTTTGGTGCTATAGCCATGGCAACAATGATGTTCAACTCGGCAAACGTTTCCATCTGATTCAGAGAGAAGAACAAAATATGCTTTAATCGTATATAAAATGGCTTAGAAAATCGATCATTTATGGGCTATCTTTCACATGACCCTTCAACCAATTAAAGAAGACATTGTAAAGATAGCAATCAGAGGGCCTAAACAAAAGGCCCATAGGTTTGCTTGCATTTTTCATGATCACAGAAGCTGGAAAATCCACTTTAGCTGAGGTGTTGGTAAATGACATATTCATTTAGCAACTATCTCACAGAAATTTTCAGATTGGGGGCCTCATGTAATTTTCCATGCATAGGAAAACACTAAATGCAATCAAATGACAATTTCTACCTCTTTAACACAGGAAGAGAAATATCAACCTAAAGTAAGAAAATACGGAAAGTAGTGTTCTAGTTCTGAAAAAGAGAAGTCTCTTAAACGCTAGTCTCTTAAATCTACTCCAAATAGGCTTTTGTTCCACCTACCTCCACAGAATAGCCTTTATCAATATCAGCAAAATCTCTACCTTGCTGAAATGAACATTCATAACTCTCATCTTACTTGACCTATCAGCTATACAATTGATACAGATTATCACCTCTCTTGGATGAAACACTTGAGTTAACTCCCAAGATACCACACCCTTCTGGTTTTCATCCTACCTCCTAGGCTGTTCCTTCTCATTCTCTGCTCCTTCCTTCTGTTTCCAAATGTGTAAGCATTCAAGTGTTCCAGGGCCTGGCACACTTGGACCTCTCTCCTGTTTACATTTTCTGTTTACATTAATTCCTTTGCTGGCCTCAGGGTTTAACATATTACTGAAACAACTGCAACACCCAAGTTTCTATTTTCAACCTAACTTATCCCCCAAACTCCAAACTTGCATATCCTACTGTCTTAGTTATCCTTATGCCTCCTTTTCTCTCACACCCCACACCCAGTCACACAGCGAATCCTGGTGGCTCTACTTTTAAAATATACCTGCAACCTGCCTATGCCTCACTCATCCTTTTCTCCCTGGATTATTGTAGCAGCCTCCTAACCATCCCCTAGCTTTCATTTTTACACCTCACAGGCAATTCTCAACATAGAAGTCAGAGTTATCTTAGTAAAACCAAGGCAAATCATGTCACTCCTCTGCTCAAAACTCTTCAATGGCACCTTGATCCACTCTGAGTAAAAGCCAGGATCCTTACAATAACCTGTGAGGCCATACATGATCTCAGACCTGTGGATACTCTGCCCCAATTCCCTTAAATAACATAAGCTCCTACTACACTCCTTTTCCCTTAACTGACATCTAGCTATATTGCCTCTTGCTGTTACTCCAATGCATTAGGCATTCTTCTGGGTCATGACCTTTGTACTTGTTTTTTCTGCCTGAGATTCTCTTCCCTTAGGAAGTAGCCTCCTCCAACACCTTCTTCAAATATCTATTCCTAAAGAAACCTTACTTCATAATTTTTTCAATAAGGCCTCCATGGATCACACTATTTTAAATGGCAACCACTAATTCTTATTCCCTTCCCTGCTTTATAGTTTCTCCATGACACCTATAAATATAAAAAACACATATTTTACTTATTTACGCTATCCTAGGAGGAGAGACATTTTTGTCCCTATTATTTCATTGATATATCCAGAAATTAGAACAAAGCCTGGAACATAGTGGACAATCAATAAAAATTCTTTGACTGATGGGGTGAAATAAATATATAGATATTTGCATGTGAAGAAAAATTCAAGAGTGATATCAACACAGCTAAATGTTAACAGTGATTAACAGTGACTTTAAAATAAAATAACCTTTTATTCTGTTTATAAAATAATATATATTCATTCTAGTTATTAGTAAGAGTAAAGAGAGAAGAAAAAGACACTCATAATTCCAACACCTAACGACAGTTACTATGAACATTTTCATATTTTTCTTTTGTTTTTTATG
Source organism: Mandrillus leucophaeus (assembly GCF_000951045.1). Classification (NCBI taxonomy): domain Eukaryota; kingdom Metazoa; phylum Chordata; class Mammalia; order Primates; family Cercopithecidae; genus Mandrillus; species Mandrillus leucophaeus. The sequence goes on along the minus strand of NW_012104343.1, from coordinate 1,236,364 downwards.
GATATATATTTTCTCTCAATGAAAATAAGATGACTCTGTTTATGTAATTAAAAAAAATTTAAATCTCACCTAAAAATTTGAGACATGTTTATTTTGTTCACTGTATCATATCAATCCTTGAAATATTCAAATAGCTGATATATTTGATTTTGTTTCTCTCTTTTTATAAAGTACATTTTTATAGTGTACTTTCATAGTGACTAGGGAATGTGTGTGTGTGTGAGTTTTTGTCAGTCATTACTTTTATGTTACCAAAATCACCTTAGGATCTGTTTTCTCTGTTTTCATGAGTAAATTTTTGTTTCTCTCTTTATAAGTTAATAGCTAATATTACTGAGTGCTTATAGGTGTTAAGTACTTCAGATGCATTATCTGGTTTCATTCCCACACAATGTTCCCACACAGAATACCCCATAATACTCTGGGGTATTATGGTATTCTCATTTCATAGGTGAGGAGTTGAATGCTTAGATGTTAAGTAACCAGCCAGGGTTACAGGGTTACTAAGTAGTGGAGCAGCACATGAATGAGGTTCTCATGCTCCTGACTGTTAAATCATTTACACTTCTAAAATGAGGGAATTAGCAGACTTGTTATCTCTGTTCCCCTGACTCCGCACTCATGCCCATGCCCCATTTTCCAATTTATATTAAAATAATGTGGGTTGTAAAGTGCTGATACTATATTACTGTATATTTTATATCTTCTCTTTTCAATTTCTTTTAGATTTATCGTGTTACAACAATATTGAGAACAACTATTTGAAAACATTTTATGTCTTGCAAGTTTTATTTTACACTCTAGAATCCTTTACATTACTATTTTCCTTGCCCATTCTTGAGAATTTAATTATTTATCCCTTGATCAACTGAAGTATATCTTTGAGCAATTACTTCAAAGAGATAGATTGTTTTCTAAATTACTGATATGGTTTGGCTCTGTGTCCCTACCCAAATCTCATCTCAAACCGTAATCCCCACTTGATTGCATCAAGGGGTGGTTTCCCCCATGCTGTTCTCATGACAGTGAGTGAGTTCTCATGAGATATGATGGTTTTATAAGTGCTTGACAGTTCCTCCTACACACACACTCGCTCTCTCTTGCCTGCCACCATGTAAGACATGCTTGCTTCCCCTTCTGTTATGATTATTAAGTTTGCTGAGGCCTCCCTAGTCATGTGAAACTGTGAGTCAACTAAACCTCTTTTCTTTCTAAATTATGCAGTCTTGGGTAGTATCTTTATAGTAGTGTGAGAATGGACTAATACAATTACATATCTGAAAATGACTTACTATGATCTTGCACATCTTGGCTGGGCATATAATTCTTGAATCTTAAGTTCAAATCCATTTTCCTAAAAATTCTATATACAATTCCCCATTGTTTTCTGTAAGTAACCTGTTTTATTATGTTAATACCTATCTAGATTCTTATATGACTTTTTCCTTATCCTTGAAATTATAAAAATTTAAAATTTCCTTATAAAATTATTTCATAAATTTTGCTAAATTCAGTAAAACTGTAATTTATTATTCTAGGCATTCTTTAGCTCATAAACAAACAATGAGAGTTTTCTTTTATTGATGCTTTACTTCACTGCTATGCTTCTCCTTCTAAAATTCCTATCACATGCATATTGGATCTCATGGATCTTTCCCCTGTGTTTTATCTTTTCTCTTGTAATTTTTATTTATACATTTCTTCTGTCTATTAAATGTCTTCATATTCTACTTTACTGACTTGGGTTTCCCATGATCCAGTGTATTTTTTACCCTCTTTACAGTTTTGAATTTGATATGAATATTATTCAACCACATGAAGCCTTTATGATCTTACCGTTTTAACCCTTCATGACTGCTTAGTCTGGTTTCATGCAGTGTTAGTCTACTGAATATCGTTGAGATCCATTTGATGTTAGCATTTTGGAAAACTCTCTTTTCTTAAGAAAAATTTTATGTCAAAGGATGGCATTGTTTTCATTCCTCAGAACAAGCCTTCTCTTTTGAGGTATCATTTAATGTGTCCAGCTGTTTCTCTATTTGCTCACTGTTGGAAAGGGTGGTCTTAGCTTGTCTCTTTTGGGGACCTGGGATGAATTCTGTCAGGGATTTAGGAAATTCTCCTTTTCACCTTTAGGATTCAAAACAGAGAAGAAAGGAAAAGCTTAGATTAACTGCCAGTTCTGCCATATTGCACAACTCTAGGGTCCTTCATTCACATAATACAAATGTGCCTCCTACAGTTGTGGCTGGTGGTGGCCATGTTCACTGCAGTTTTACTTCGTTAGTCTAGTGTAGGGCTGTTTAGTAGAATTTTCTACAATAAGGGAAATGTTCTATATCTGTGCTGGCCAATATGGTAAACACTAACTACACATGATTACTGTGCACTTGACATGTAGCTGGTGCAAATCAAGAATTTAATTTTAAATTCATTTAATTTTATTAACTTAGATTTTACTTGAAATAGTCACATGTAGTAGTGGCTACTGTAAAGGACAGTACAGGTCTACAGCAGTGGTTCTCATAGTGTGGTCCTCAGAACAGCAGCATTAGCATCTCCTGGACACTTACTAGAAATGAAAATTCTTAGGCCTTGCTCTAGAATATCTGGGGGTGGGCCCCAGAAACCTATAGTTTTATGAACTGTCCATTTGATTCTTACTAGAAATGCATATTCTTAGGCCTCACTTTAGAATATCTGGGGATGGTAATCTATATTACCATCTATACAGCAATCTATATTTTTACAAACTCTCCACTTGATTCTTACTATTAATGCACATTCTTAGGTCCTGCTCCAGGACATCTTGGGGTGGGCCCAGCAATCTCTGTTTTAGCAGATCCTCCATGTGATTCTGATGCACGTTGAGAGATGAGAACCACTGTTCTACTGATCACGAGTTAGGAGAGGATGAGAACTAACAGCAGTCACAAGAGGGACTTTTTTCTCTGTTCCAGTGTTTCTTTTCTATATTTGAGGTGAGCTGCTAGGAGTTAACTGGGGCAGTGTCCTCATTCTTTGCTTCTCACAGTTGTCCTCATTAAGAATCAATTGTGACAATGTTCCCCTTAGTGTAAGTGAGGAGTAAGCAAGTCATGATCCTTGCTTTCCAGTGGGACTGGCACGATCCAATGGGACCTCCTCACCGACCCTATGTATTCCTTTACTTCCTGCTTTAATCTTCTGAAGTCTTCTTCAGTTATTACCATGGAGAGTTCTTCACATATGGTGAATTATATATCTTCAGTCCATTTCAGTCTTCAATCCAGTTCACTTTGCCTTCTATCTTGCAGGAACTCTTGAAATAATCAGCATGTAGATGTCACCCATTATTAACTTCCCATACTAATACAGATGTTTTTCTTCCTTACTTTTATATCTGTTGGTCATTTCCAAGGTAATACAGAAAGGAGTGAACTAGAAATATGCACTCAGTCTTCTGTTTTCCCAAGAAATCTTCTATATTTCTCTTAATGCCTTACCTTATATGAAATATTAAAAGTTTTTCATATAATTCCATAGTGCTTTTCTATGTATCATTTCATTTAATCACCGAAACATTCCAGTGATATAGGTTTTATTATTCTCATTTTACAGACAAAGAAACTGAGGCTTACATGGTTTAATGGAGCTATATAAGAGGAATGCATAGAGTATCTGCTTTGTAAGGGTCTCTGATATGCAGAAAATGATGGCTAACATTTATTGGATCTTTATTATGGACCAAGCATTGTGTTAAGTGTTTTTTATCCATTATCTTATTTAAGGCTTATACAAATTTCCATTTTACAGATAATGAGCAACACTAGAAAGGCTAAATAACTGGTCTAATTACACAACTTGTTAGTAAAACTGCCCATTTCCAAGCCCTGGTCTGTCCGACTCTAGAGGCTGTGCTGTTACTGGCTATGCTGTATTGGTTTCTCGGCCTGGAAAGTAATCAAATGGCATGGGCAGAGTAAAGAGTATAACATTTCAGAGGGTTTCCTTACAACTCATCATTTATCACACAGTGGGTTATTTATTTTCCACACCACTACCAAGTCTATAGTCACGGGTTTAAGGGTTAATAGAAACCCATTAATCTCTGGTAATTCTGATATTTTGCTTATTTTTTCTTATTCTGAATGGAATTCCTAAAACCATATGAGTCCTAACTTTTATCTCCATTCATTCTAAATGTTTATTGCACAACTATTGCATGCCAGACACTAAGCAAGGTGCTGTGTTCTTGATGTTTGCTAGGTAGCAGAGCAATAGTCCCTGTCAAAACGTTTGGTGAATTGCCTGGTTACTGTTAAACTCTCCTCCTGGTCTGCTTTTGTTATGAATATGATTGTGGATTCACTGAAAACTTCACTTGAACTTTAAGTATCATAAGAGTATTGGGAACAAATAGGCACCTTGATTGCAACTCCAAGGAGTTCTTTGGCTTCATTGCTGCAAATTTAAAACACAGAGCTCCATCTCCAAATAAGTGACATTCAGACATGTGCATCACTATAAAGGACAAGGGTCAACTCAACATCCAGACCAGTTTGACAGGAACAATTCAGAGATGAAAGAGCTGCTTTCAATTGCTCAAGCAATGAATTTTCCATACAATGCACCTTTCCAAAGTCATGATCAAAGGAATCCTTGCTGAAGCCTGACTCATAACACAGGGAAATAATTTTATGCCTAATTTTTTTCTCTCCTGACTCTCTCTCTTTCTTGCTACAAATATGTCAGTAATAATTTAGTTCCTCTTATAAAATAGAATTAAAATACATTACATTTTTGGAGCCTGTTATTGTTTATAAAAGATATACATTTCCAATGTATAATTAAATATAATAGGATAATCTGTGAGGCAGGTACTATTTCCCCCAGCTTATCAATAAGAAAATAAAGATTATTTGGCTGTACATGCATTCATTCATTCATTCATTCATTCATTCATTCATTCAATCTTTCAACAAACATACGTATCATACTGAGGCACTAGAGTGACAAAATTTAATCAAAAAAAGTCCATTATCTTGAACAGCTTATAGTTATAAAACATGAAACCAGACACATCATAATATATGTTTTTAAAGAAGTTTTGTGAGCTTCGGAAGAAGACAAAATAAAATCTTTCTGGAAAAAAATGGAGCCTTGGAGGACAGGCAGGACTTAGATACACAGAAATGAGCGAGGGGCGTTCCAAGCAGAGGAAGCATGCACAAGCAAAGATACGGAGCTCAGAAAGTACAGACGGCACAAGAAAACTGAGTCGTTTTGTATGTATGATTGCTGAAAGAAGACATGAAGGGAGAATGGTGAAAAATAAGGTTGCAAAGGTAGGTTATAATATTTGAGGGATATAAGTAATTTAACCAAAGTAATCAGCAGAAGTGGGACTCAAACCCAAGTTTTACTCTGGGGTTGGAACTCTTACCTCGCTGATGCTATATTCCAAACTTCTTAACACAGTATATAGCTCAGTCAACTTGAAAAAATAGGTATATGACTATCAAGAGAACTCAACTTGTTTTTGAGAGTCATCTATAGCACTCTTTCATTTAAGAATTGGGAGATGTATATTTTAAGGCAACTGATGCAGAAACTCTATAGACAGCGATCTCAATATTTGTCGTATTAAACGTAACTCTGTTTTACTGAACACTACTAGAATTCAGAGCAGAAACGTAAGTCCCCTTGAAAAAGGGGACAGGAAGTCCTAAGTTGTTAAGCAGTTGCTTATACCTGGATAGATCTTGTTCACTTTATTGTAAATGGAAGTGGGAATCTTGGCTGAGTGAAAATCAGACTGGCTAAGTTCTCAGTTCCATCAATGTTTAAGGCATGCAATTGGTTTGGCTGTTATGTCTGTGTCACCTTGGCCTCTTTTATGAGGGCCATGACATAGAGTTCACCCCTTGTAGTTTTTGTCCCCAGTGGGTATTCACTGCCTGACTCAGAACTTTGAAAACTTGGAGACAAAGATAATGGGCATAAAATGACCCCCAACTCCAACACACACACATGCTGGTAGTGATATAAAGAAATGTAATAGGAAAGCACAATTCCCTTTTTTATTCTAAATTAAAAAAAAATCACTTTCCTGTTTTATGCTATAGCTGACACAAGTAGCAGAAAAATTTGAAAGCACAAACTGCAACAATATGACAGTCAAGGGCATGGACTCACTGATGATAAAAAGAAAGGAGGGTTTAAATTTCCAAATATTCTCCACTTCCATTATCTTTTCATTAGGGAATGCCATTTGAGACAATGAGTTCTGTCTTTGGAATAAAATCTAACTTGGAAAGCAAAATGAAATTTATACTCCTTATTAATTCATTGAGCATAAAATCAGGTGTCATTGGTTGTATTATGTAACGGCTTGCTGAAAATCATTACAAATACACAGAGCACAATTCTAATATTACTTTAAAATCAGCTTCTCCTTGAAAACAAAATCCTGATATTATTTTCAAAATTCATTCTCTAATTCTTATCTGGGAAATGACTCCTAAATGAACAGATGATACCTTTGCAATTTGAATTTAAGAGCTGCTTATTTGTCACTAAAGCAGTTAGTTTTGACTATGCAGTTTTCGTTTTATATCAAGCAAATACATTTTTTAATCTTCCTGTTTTAAATATTATTTTCATGGTTACATTTATTTACAGAAAATTATCTATGGTTTGCACATAAAAGACAGGCATCAATTGAGCAAATTATGGCATTCATAATTAAATGCTTCTTGTATGCAGTCTCCAACACTGCTAAAGGAAGCTATCACTCTAACATAATATTGAATATGTTTAGAATAAAATTGCATTAAACAAACCCTTAGAGTTCTTATTAATTTATTTGGGATGAGATAAGCAGATTTTTTTTTTTTTTGTCACAGGTTTTCATGTAAATTCATCAATTCAAAAGACTTGCTGCTGCTGCTTCTTCTTCTTCTTCTTCTTCTTCTTCTTCTTCTTCTTCTTCTTCTTATTATTATTATTATTATTATTATTTGAGATGGAGTCTCACTCTGTTGCCCAGGCTGGAGTGCAGTGGTGCAGTCTTGGCTCCCTGCAAGCTCCTCCTCCTGGGTTCACGCCATTCTCCTGCCTCAACCTCCCGAGTAGCTGGGACTACAGGCGCCCGCCACCACGCCCGGCTAATTTTTTGTATTTTTTAGTAGAGACAGGGGTTTCACCATGTTAGCCAGGATGGTCTCGATCTGCTGACCTTGTGATCTGCCTGCCTCAGCCTCTCAAAGTGCTGGGATTACAGGCATGAGCCAACACGCCCGGCCGACTTGCTCATTATTTTTAAAAGCATATTTTACATGAGTGATGCCGGGGTACTTGATAACTGACTGAGCCATTGTTCCATTTGAAATAAAAATATGGAGACATTTCAGGTGAGAATTTTTGGCATTAAACCAAAGGAAGATGAATAGTACATTTTTCAAAAAAGATAGCGACAATATTAAAACATGTAACAGAGTCCCTTGATTAACAAAGACTGCAGTGAAAGTGAGGTAAGACTATGTGAAACTCACAAAAGGCCCCAGTTAGGTTGATCAATGGGGTTCCAAGACATAACTTTGAAATTAGGCAATCCTTGACTCTTCCTTCTCTCTTATCCAGTCAAAATCTCAGCCCTTGGATTTTATCTCCTTTTCTAAAATTGAAATGCTTTGCTTTTTCTTACTCAGAGTTTTCCCTTTCTCATTATGAGAGCTCAGCTCAAATATCACCTCTTCAGAGAAGCCTATTCTGGTCCCTAATTTAAAGTAATCATCCTCTTAGCCCTCACCCCATCTACCACTCACTGCCTCCTACCTCCTCTAGTCATTCCTATCTAATGTTATCATCTTCCTATTTTATTTACCTGAGATTACTTATATTTGTTTTTTTGCTTATTTTCTGTCCCCTCCCTCCCACTAGAATGTAAGACTTATGGAGGTAAGGATGTTATCAACCACGTTAACTACTGAATCCCTAGTGCCCAAACTCTGTGGCAAGTACTTGAAATAACATCTATCCACAGTGTCCTAATTCAGGTCCTTATAATATCCTGTTTGAGTACCTGTAAGAGTTCCCTAGCTGGTTTCCTTAATATCAGCCTCATCTTCCTCAAATCCATTTTTTTGCACCACAGCTGGATTGTTCTCTGTAATTCAAATCTAATGATGTCACTCCATTACACAAAGCTCTTGATATTCACTTTCCAAATGAATATTCTCGAACCATACAGAGCGGTGTGCAGTATCACTAACTAGTTCAAAAAAGAATATTTTAATTTAATAGTTTTAAAAATTTATTTTAATGTGAGTCAAAACAAACCATCAATTAGCACATTAACAATTTCACAGATCTTATTACTGAAGATGAGAAAAATAAAAGTTATAATCCATTTACAGACATGGAAAAATTAATGAAAGTGTCTTTAAATGAGTTTTGAAGTGATTAGAGACTAATCTAAAGGATAAAGCCCAATGCCTTCTCTTCAGTTTCACAGAGTCCCTGCCTTCCTCTCTGGCATAACATTCACTACTTCTTGCCTTGCACTTTATATCTTGGCAAATTCAAATTATTTGCAGCTCTGCCAATTCATCACATTCTTTATGGCCTCTCTCTTTTTAGTTCAGCTATCTCCTGTGTCTAGAATGCCTTTGCTTGGCTCCTTTCTCCCTGTTTACTGTCACATGGTTAGCTCTTCTCATCCTGTGACTCAGCTCATGAATCACCAACTTCATGAAGCCTTTTTTTGTTTGTTTGTTTCTCTTTCCTCAGGTTTGGTTAGGTACTACTTCTTTGTTCTCCCTTAACATTGTGTAAAAACATTTTGTTTATACCTACTGCATTGAAAAATAATTAATTATTTGTGCATATCTATCCTTCAGGTGAAATATTCCTAAGATTAGGGATAATGTTTTCTTTAAATTAGTATCCCTAGCTTCTATTATAGGACCTATTCTGAATAGCTGCTCAGTTAAAATAATTAGTTAAGAGAAGGGGCCATAACATCAGTAATTAAAAAGTTAAATTAAAAAGTTATTCACTCATAGTATGAGACACATCATATTCATTTATTCAGTCAGCAGTCAGTCAACAAACACTATATATATATTTATGAAATGTTAAAAAGTATGGGCACTTAAAACGAGTTTGTTGAAGAGATAAATGAAAAGGTCTTAGCAACATGGCATAGTAGGACCTGTTGAGGGGAAGAAGGATGAACCCAGACTGGAGTGAAGGAAGGATTGGGTAACAGTTGGAGGTAACAGTTGATTTTATTGATTATAAATGTTACATCTCTTCAGAGATGGTACAACAGTCCACACTTACCAAATCAAAGGTGCATGTGGGAATGAGAGTTGGTGGTGCTAATAGAATACATGTCAGTGAAACTTTCAGATATCAGATGTTCTGTTTTTTGTCTTTCAGTTGGGAGATGGAATCAGTGATTATCAGTGTTCACCTGATGACACCCCAAAAGGGGCCAGGGAAAACTGCTAGTGGGAACTGTGCAGGGACCCTAGTATGAGACAATTTGTTCAATAAACAGTGTCTTCTATGGACTAAACACTGTGGATACAGAGATGATTCCAATATGATATTTTTATGGTTTATAATGACCATAAGTGATGGCAATAAAAGAAGGGAGCTAACTCCAGTTTCAGAGCTAACCCAGGGATTACATCTTTGTTAGACATAATAGATAAGGGCCATGTGACTAGAACACTCTTCAGAACACTTTGTTAGTGCTTGAGAAATAACATATTAAAATCCAGGCAAGAGACAATTCTGGGAAAATGATGAAGTAGGAAGCACCAGAAATCTATCTCCCTGCTTAGACAATAATTGTTCTAGCAGAATCTGTCTGGTATAACTATTTTGGAACTCTGGAGTATAATGAAGGCTTGAAGCGTCCAGGAGAAGGATAATTGGGATATCCATCATGTTAAACATTTATCCTGATTTGACCAATACACACTGTTCACAGGTATCAAAATATTACATGCGGCCCCAAAATATGTACAGCTATTATATATCAATTAAAAATGTTAAAAATAATATTTGAAGTAAAGAATTAAGTAATTTCCTTTGTTTCACTAATTAGCAGAAAATTTGAATATAACATACATTTTGAGAGTTTGGATTATAATCATTTTTAAGGATAAAACCTATAAATCCCTTTCTTCTCCAGACCATTTGAGTGACTTTATAAAAAGCATCATTTGAAGATATGCTTTTATTTTTTTCTTATAAAGCTTCAATAATGTCTTGAAGTTGTTCATACACTTCTACAATGCATTTGCTATTCCACTGATTATTGTGCAGTGCTACTACTGATCCTGCCAATATCTCTGGATCACGCTACATCTGGAGAATAATATTCTCCCATAAATCCAACATGCAGTGGTGGGACAGGCATAGGATAACCTCTACAGATATCTGCAACCAAAAAGAGGGAAAATGGAAGTTGAGCAAGTTACTGGTCCATAGACATTCTGAAATCCTGTTGGGTACAGATTGCATTTCTTGAGTGGGGCACTATCTTATTGAGCTGGAGTTGTTCACTATTGATCTTAGTTCTACTTTCTGGGTTCTTGTTTCCTCCCTCTGAATGATCCTTCTTTTCATATAAGAAACATTCTTATGCCTGCTTTCTGTTCATAAAAGCTTGAGGGCCCAAAGGTCTCTTTATTTATTGTACTTTCTCTGTCCCGTCTACTCCAAGCTAGGGATGCTTCCACCAGAATAATTATCTAAAAACATTGTGGGGTTTGTGTTTACTAATTGACAATTCACACAATTAGATAAATGTCATATCCACAAATCTTTCTGACATAAGTCTTTCTCTACCTTGAGTTCCCTGTAAGACTGTTGCATGACTCTCTACAAGCTTGACCAACCCACGGCCCACGGGCTGCATGCTTTGAATGTGACCCAACACAAAGTTGCAAAATTTCTTAAAACATTATCAGATTCTTTTTTGTGTGTGTGATTTTTTTTTCTTTTTTCTTTTTTTTTTTTTTTTTTGATGGAGTCTCACTCTGTCGCCCAGGCTGGAGTGCAGTGGCATGATCTCGGCTCACTGCAACCTCCGCCCCTCCAGGTTTAAGCAATTCTCTGCCTCAGCCTCCGGAGTAACTGGGATTACAGGCATGTGCCACCACGCCCGGCTAATTTTTTGTATTTTTAGTAGAGACAGGGTTTCACCATCTTGGCCAGGCTGGTCTTGAACTCCTGACCTTGTGATCCACCTGCCTTGGCCTCCCAAAGTGCTGGGATTACAGGCATGAGCCATCACACCCGGCCTTTTTTAGTGATTTTTTTTTAACGCTCATCAGCTATTGTTAGTGTATTTTATCTGTGGCCTGAGAATTCTTTTTCCAATGTGTCCCAGGGAAGCCAAAAGATTGGACATCGCTGCTCTGCAATGTCCTTGGATTCTCAGAACCCTTATTTTTTAGGGCAGAGGAGCCTCAAGGCATGCCCTTAAGGTCTTAGGTCTTCTGTCGGTCTGAAAGTTTCTATAAGTCACCATATTTGATCTTTTGAGGGCTTAATAAGGAATTTTATAAGCATATCCAGGGATTATACCCTAGACTGTACTTCCCTGATAGTGCTCTGGATTTGAACTCTGACCCAGAAGCAATTTATTAATTTTAGTTTAATTTGACATCTGGAGAGACTAAGAACAAAAACCACTTTTTTTTTTAATACAAATAATCTTGCCCCATTTGTAATTAACAGTCCGTTCTTTCACTTATCTCTGTTTTCTCACATTTTGTCATCTAGCAAGAAGAAGCTAGGCGGCACTTTCAATATTCTGCCCGGAAATCTTAGATTGTCATTAGATACATTTACTATTTTCCATGTTATTGCAAGCAACAGAATTGCCAGACATTCTGCCACCATATTACAAAAGTCTCCTTTCCTCCAGCTTCCAGTCACATTTTCCGTACTTTCCTTTAAGCTCTCAGTGATGATCTACCCAGCGCTTCTGCCAACACCTGCCTTTTTAGTCTTTCCCCAACATTCTTCATGAAGCTGTTTCACTAACACTTTTTCAATGCCCTTTCAGTTTCTTCCTGCTACTTGGTTCAAAACCTACACCATATGTTATAGGATACTACAATATGACATAATAATAGCATCGCATTTCCAGGTATTAAAATTTGTTCTAGTCCTCTATTGTTATATAAAATAGTATCTTAAAAATGCAGTTTCAGTAAGACAGTGGATAGGCCTGGGGTCAATGCAAAGGTTTTCTCACTCACATGTTTGGTGGCTAATGCTGGCTTTCAAATGAGACTTTACTTGGGTTAATAGCTAGAACAGTACACATGACTTCTCCACATGGCTATTGTGCTTCCTTAAAGCATGGTGGCTGGGTTCTAAGAGCGAGCTTTCCAAAGGAACCAGGCAAAATCCGCACTGCCTCCTATGACCCTAGACTTGAAGTTCACTTTTTAATAATTGTTTTTATTTTAAAATTTCTGTGGGTACATAGTAGGTGTATATATTAATGGAGTAAATGAAATATTGTGATACAGCCATATAATGCATAATAATCCCAGAAGGGTAAATGCTGTATCCATCATATCAAGTATTTATCCTTTCTTTGTGTTATAAACAATCTAATTCTACCTTTTTAGTTATTTTAAAATGTACGATAAATTAATATTGACTATAGTCACCCTGCTGTGCTATCAAGTACTAGATTCTATTCATTGCATCTAACTAATTTTTTTGTACCCATTAACCATCCTCTGCCCCACTAGCCTTCCCAGCCTCTGGTAACCATCATTTTACTCTCTATCTTAATGAGTTCAATTGTTTTGATGTTTAGCTCTCACAAATAAGTGAGAACGTGCAAAGTTTGTCTTCCTATGCCTGTCTTATGTCACTTAACATAATGTCCTCCAGTTCCATCTGTGTTGTTGCAAATGACAGTATCTCACTCTTTTTTATGGCTTAATAGTACTCAATCGTGCATATGTACCACATTTTGTTTATCCATTTGTTTGCTGATGGACACTTAGGTTGTTTCCAAATCTTGGCTATTGTTAATAGTACTGTAATGAAATGGGAGTTCATTTATCTCTTCTATATAATTCTTTTGGGGTATATACCTGGCCACTTAGTGTCACTTCTGCCATAGTCACTGGCCAGACATATTCAAACATAAATATAAATCTCACCTCTTGATGGGAAAATGTCATTATCATATTAAAAGGAAAATGTGAAGATGGAAAGATGATATTGTGGTCATCCAAAATACAATCTGTCACAGTCTGGGAAAGCTAACCTGCTAAATTCATCTTCAGTCTCAATTTTCCATGAAAAGTAAAGAAATGATTTTGAGTGACATTAGCTCCCAGTGTCAGCAATTTAAAAATTAAAATGAACTTGATGATGCTTCCCTGAGATGCCAGAACTAGTAAATTAAGGAGTAAACTTTTCAAGAGAAAAAATTGTCCTGGACCTAAAAGAGTAAGTATACAAACAACATCTACTTCCTATGCCAGAATAATTTAGCATGCTTACCCTGTTAGATTATACTGAGTCCTTACTTAGAAGACAAAGGATGAGGTTTACTAGTTTTTTATGAATGAGAGTTGAGTTAGAGAAGCTCTGGGTGAATATTTCATCTCACTAGGAGGTTTAGGGCATTACATTTTGGGCATTAAATTATGTCCCCATCTCCTCCCAAAATTCAAATGCTGAAGCTGTTAACTCCTAGTAGCTTAGTCCTGTGACTGTATTTGGGTATAGGCCCTTTAAAGTGATGATGAAAGTAAAATGATGCTTTTATGATGGGCCTCAATTCAGTATTACTGATGTCCTTATAAAAATAGAAGATTTGGACACGTTGAGAGACACTCGAGATGTGTTTGCACAGAGTGGAGGGCCATCATGTGAGGAGGAAGCAAGAGGGTGGGCATCTCTCTCATTTATAAGAAGGGAGCCTTCAAAAGAAGCCAACCCTGCTGGAACCTTGATTTTGGACTTCCAGGCTCCAGAACTGTGAGAAAATACATTTCTATGGTTTAAGTCACCCAGTCTGTGGTATTTTGTTATGGCAACCCTAGTAAAAGTATACACCATTTTTAAAGTGAGGATAATAAAACCTTCTTCTGACAATGGAATCAGACATTTAAAAAACATCACACGGTGCTTGCCATTTTATACACAGCAGATGAAGAAATCACCCTCTCCCTAATAAGATTGTGCTACATATCAGTCAGTAGAGAAAGTGGAAGGCTCAACAAATACGGAAGCTCTTTAATAGTTTTGTAATGTTTTAGTTCTCTGGATAAGTTATATGATCTCTCTCTAGTTCCTTAATATTTTATTAGACAAACACTGTGACCCCTTTTTGAAGTCAGCTAATGTTTTTTTTTTTTGAGACGTAGTCTCGCTGTGCTCCCAGGCTGGAGTGCAGCGGCGTGATCTCGGCTCACTGCAAGCTCCGCCTCCCAGGTTCACGCCATTCTCCTGCCTCAGCCTCCCGAGTAGCTGGGACTACAGGCACCCGCCACCACGCCCGGCTAATTTTTGTATTTTTTTTTTTTTTTTAGTAGAGATGGGATTTCACTATATTAGCCAGGATAGTCTAGATCTCCTGACCACGTGATCCGCCCACCTTGGCTTCCCAAAGTGCTGGGATTACAGGCGTGAGCCACCGCGCCTGGCCTAACTTATGTTTATATTCCCCGTCCTTGCCATATCACTAGGTCCTTTCTCCCCTACCTGTCATGAGGGCTTACTTCCTAACCTGATGATCACAGAGCTGTTCTTGAAAGGATTCTTGAGATGTCTTCAAGTACAAAAGAGAACTTGTTATTTTGATGCATTAAAAAACTGAGACGTGATGGTCTCCAGGTGCTGTCTGATAAGCACTCTCCCTCATCCATTCCTATCTGCCATGTAGTTCTTAGTAAATGACAAAGTTTTATTTTAAAATGTGACTGTGTTTGTTTCCCACAGGAGTACCTAATGAAAGAAGATCACCCCTATTTACCCTTACCATGAGTTAAAAGCAAAAACAAAATCACTGGATTCCTTCACAGGCCACATAGGAATCATGTTATCAAAGCTACTTTGATGCCACATCGAAAAATGGCAGCTGAGAATCCAAGGAAATATTGATTTTACCAGCAGAAAGGGTCTACGAAAATTAAAAAGAGTATTGCTTATTGGAGAGAAATATAAAATAATAAAATAGGAGGATCTAAAGCTATGTGTATGAAATGTTAGAGATAGAACCAAGGAAGCACTTGTGGGTTAGTAAAGAGTTCTTCCCTTTACTTCCAAGGCTCACCCAGTTCTACAGAAGTCCTTGAGTCCTCGGTATTGTTCAGTAACTTGGGAAGCAAAACTGAACCCTATGCAGTCAAGATCTGGCTCAAGATAGTATATGCTTTT
This sequence comes from Mandrillus leucophaeus, assembly GCF_000951045.1. NCBI lineage: Eukaryota > Metazoa > Chordata > Mammalia > Primates > Cercopithecidae > Mandrillus > Mandrillus leucophaeus. Next base: position 1,220,944 of record NW_012104343.1, on the reverse strand, counting down.
GAATTGGTATGAGTCACTAACTGGTGCTGAGTCTTAAGGGAACTCAGATAAAAAGGTAAGTTCTTGATCACTGTAAGGTTGAATACACACTTATGGGGTGGAACAGACCATTGTGAAGTATTGCCCCATAGACTATTCCTGAATAGGTCTCATCTGGTAGCCTAAACAATAGGTATTTGTCTTTCCTACTCAGGAGACAATTTGAACATGCTTTGTGATCATTCTCAGCAGATTCAGTTGATTTGTGAGCAAACTGATGAAAGTGATAATAATCCACAGACATAATTCTATACTTTATGACATAAAAGATAAAACTATTCAAGTGAGGGTATCAGAAATCAAGCTGTCCACCAAAGATTAATGTTCCCTTCCACAGAATAGAGCTGCTGTGTTGCTGGGAAGCAGCTGCCCATCAGGAATTACATTTCCTTAGCCCCACCTTCATTTAAGTGGGACCATGTGACAGAGAGCTGGCCAAGAGAAGGCAGGCAGAAGTGATGCACACCACATCCAGGCCTGGCCCAGGAGAACCCTTCATGCAGAACCTTTCATGGAATCTTCCACCATCTTTCCCATCTGCTGGCTAGATAGCAACACTGAGGCTGACCTTGGAAGCCATGTGTTGAACACTGCAAAGTCTCTGAATGAACCTCTGTGTCCAGGCCCCATCATTTGGACTTTATATAAGCAAGGAAAATATTTGCTATTATGATAAACCACTACAATTTTTGGGGACGTGTCTGTTTCCACAGTTGATATTTATCTTAACTAGTACGGACAGAGACACAGGAAAAAAGAAGTTCTCCAAATATATCTTATTTCCATATGCTTTTATGTACCCTCTTCTGCGCTTCCTCCCCCTCTCTTTGATTCTTACTCATCCTTCAAGACCAAGGCCAGGCATCGTCTCCTCCAAGAAGCCTTTGAAACCTCCCCAAGCTGAGTTAAATACAGATACTGCATGAAGGATTGTAATCTTCTGTGTATGTGATCATGTCCCAATATCTAACAACCTAACTGGCACATATTTGTTAAATTAATATGTAAATTAATAAAATAAATGGAGAAAGGGAACTACTTCAAGCAAAAAAATAAATAGTACAAGCCGTCCTGAAAATATGAAAGGAAAAGTCTTTACTGGTTGTGGAAAATGCAATTGCATTAAATATTTTAAAATATCTAGGTATGACTAGCCTTTCTTTTGCTTCATATGATCTTGTATTACCCTAAATTATTGCACCTAAAATATAGCACATGGCACTTTGTACAAGTCTGACTCCTTCACTAGATTGTGAATTCCCTGAAGACAAAGGCCATGGTTTTCTTTGTGTTTCCATTTTCAGGTCTCAGAACAGTGCCTGAAATGGTGTGGGCCCTCAACACATGCCCATTCACTGACTCATTGACTCACTGACTGGCCCCACGTTGGCCTTGAATTCCTGGGGTCCAACTATCCTTCTGCCTTTGTCCTTTTGTGCTTTGAGTCTTCCTCAGCATTTTCTGCCAACCCTTCTTTTCAGGCTGACATGGGTTAGGAGGTAATCTGAAAGCTTTCACCAACAAGAAAAATTAATTGAACTACATTAACTTTATTATAAGGAAAAGGGCTATTGAGATATAATCTACATACTGTAAAATTCATCTATTTAAAGTATACAATTCAATGATTTTTAGTGTACTTAGAGAATTGTACAGCCACTCCCATAATCTAATTGTAGAAGATTTCCATCATCCAAAAAAGAAACCTTGCAGCAGTCACTCCTCATTCACACTCTTCCCACCCCCAGCCCTAGGCAACCACTAATCCAGTTTCTCTCTCTATAGATTTGCCTATTCTAGACACTTCGTATAAATGGAAGCATGCAATCTGTGGGGTGGGGTTGGGGGAGGTTGTAGAAGCTTTATCTTTTGACAAATGCTGATTATCCTGGTAAAGTGCAGTTGAATATTATAAAATATGTTCTCAAAATGAAAAAATATAGGAATAAGATGGGGGTTTCTGTAATTGTCTAAATTGCTGAGAAATAATAACTAGGGGCTGGGCATGGTGGCTCATGCTTGTAATCCCAGCACTTCGGGAGGCCGAGGTGGCTGGATCACTTGAACCCAGGAGTTCAAGACCGGCCTAGGCAACATGGTGAAACTCCATCTCTACAAAAAATTAGCTGGGCGTGTGGTGCATGCCTGTAGTCCCAGCTACCTGGGAAGGTGAAGTCAGAGGTTCACCTGAGCCTGGGAGGTTGAGGGTTCAGTGAGTTGTGATTGCACTACTGCACTCCAGCCTGAGTGACAGGAGTGAGACCCTGTCTCAAAAAAAAAATAAAAATAAAAATAAAAAATTAAAGAAAATAAATAATAATTAAAGGAACCAGCAGCTCAAATTGTATTATAAACAATTCTCATAATTGATATTTTATCCAAATATCAAAAATTCAGTACTTTTTTACAGATGAATTTTGCAACAAGCACTAACATCGAGGAATGCTAGTGAGTAGTTATGCAGCTATATTGTTTGGCAGGGCCTGCCAGTGCTCACCATAAATGTCTTCTCCTTGTCTTGCTGGATACATAATCTGACTCTCTTCCTCAACTATCCTTTAGAGGTAGGTGACCATATTACTTAGTTCTGGGCAATGGAATATAAGCACAATTTATGTAAGCACAAGTTACTTGTTTTATTTCTGGGCTGCCATGGTATATTTTATGTTAACTTGATGGGGCCACAGAGTGCTCTGGTCTTTGGTCAAACATTCTAGGTGCATCTGTGAGGGTGTTTCTGGATGGGACTAACATTTGAACTGATAGACTAAGTAAAGTAGGTTGCCCTCTCTAATATGGGTAGGGCAATCAGTTGAAGACTAACTAGAACAAAAAGGCTGAGTGAAAAGGAATTCCCACTGACTGACTGCCTTTGGGCTAAGATGTTGTTTTCTTTTCTGCTTTCAGACTTGAATGGAAACATCAGCTCTCCTGGGTCTCCAGCTTGCTGACTGCAGATCTTAGGATATGTCAGCCTCCGTAATAGCATGAGCTTCCTTATAATCAATCTCTCTCTCTTTTTCTCTCTCTGTCTCTGTCTCTCTCTCTCACACAGACACACACACACACACACACACACACACACACACACACACACACACACTTTATTGGTTCTGTTTCTCTGGAGACCCTTGACTAACACATGAGCCCAAACCATAAGCCCTTCCGCAGAGAATCTTTGCTGTCTTCTCTCATCTACTGAATGGATGGAGAGGATTCTATGAACCAAGGGAAAGGTGGGGCCACAAAATGGTAGGCATCTGGATCCCTGAATAAAGCATGAGAAGAGAACTGCCTGGTCTACCTTCATTGTACTGCAACATGAATGAGAAATAAACACTTATTGTGCTGATCCACTCAGAGTATGGGGTTTATGTATATGGCAGCTAGTGGTATTTACTACAGCACATATTACATGCTAGATTTTTTATGAAATTGAAGGGTAATTCACTCAAGTCAAAATGTAACTAAAAATTAACTGTTTCAGTGGAATGAATACCTCTTTGCTTGTGAATTTTCAAAATTAGAAGAGAAAAGACTGAGTTGTGAACTCATAGTAGAGGAGTGCTTTACCATGACCAGTGTTCTGGCTCACATGAAGGCATAGAGTCTAGCCCAAGTAGCTGAATTCAGTGGCAATGTTCAGACCTGACTCATCCAGTCTGGCTCTTCTTAACAGACAAAGAACAAATACTGTCTGTTGGCGGGTACTTTCAAAACAATTAGCAAGCACCAGCATACTTTTATTATTTTTTTCTGGCTATACTAGCATATCAAACTTCATGACTGTGAACAAATAAAAGAACTTGTGAGAAGTAGGAAACATTTTGCCAGGAAGCAATTTCATTAATAGAGAAGTAGAGTTGTATACTAGAAGGAACATGGGCTTTGAAAGTAGGCTGTCATAGGTTTAATTCATTCATCAATTTTAATTCCTTCATCAATTAAACAAATGTTTACTGAGAATCTACTAAATTGAACCATAAAGATGCTGATACTCAACTTTATTTGAACTACAAAAATAATGGTTTTGTATGATTCAGTCTAATACATACCAGACACTGTTGTAGGTGCTGGGCTTTCAGTACGAACAAAACTAAATTCCTGTTCTCATGGAGATTACCTTTTTGTGGTGAGAGAACAAAGGAAAAGTCAAATGTGTATGTGCAGTAATAATAAATGCAATTAAGAAAAATATAGAAGGTAAAGAGGATGGGTGTGTTGTGAGGGGAGGAAGTTGCTATTTTGTGGTAGTCAGGAAAGCATCTTTGATAAAACAATGTTTGAGTAAAGAACTGTAGAAAGTGCAGAAATAAATCACTTGGCTACCTGGGAGAAGAGCATTCTAGGCAGAGGAAATAGCAGGTACAAAGTCCCTGATGCATGACTATACTTCGTATGTTCAAGAACAGTAATGCTTGTGTGCCTGGAGCAAAGTGGGCAAAGGAGAGGGCAGTAACGGATGAGTTTAGCAAGGCATAGGACCAGCTCATGTAAACCTTGCCTTTCTTTAATAAGGATTCTGGTTTTCACTGATTTATGAGATGAAAAACCTTGGAAGGTTTTGTGGAGAGATGTGACACGTGTTTTCAAAAGATTACTCTGGCTACTCTAGTGCGAATAGACTGTAGGGAAGAGAAGGTTGAAGCAGGCCAGTTAAAAGGCTATTCCCCTAATCCAGGCAGGAGAAGACAATGGCTTGGTCTAAAATATTAGGTATGCAACCAGTGAGAAGCAGTTAGGTTTTGTTATATGAACATAGAAATAACAAGATTTACTGATGTATCGGATGTGGCATATAAAAAAAAAAAGAGGTGCTAAAAATGTTCTGAGCAAGTGAAAAGGATGGAGTTTTCATTAACTGACATGGGGAAACCTGAACAAAGAACAGGTTTTATGGCTGTGAGAATTTACAGTTTTATTTTAGACATTTAAAGGGTGAAATGCCTACTAGACATTCAAATGGAGATGTCAAGTAGTCAAGTAGGCAGCTGAATACAAAAGTTTCAGAGAGACTCAGGTTAGGGATATAAAGTTTGGAGTCATCAGCATGAATAAAACAATAAACTATTGAGGTTAATTGAGAAAGAGAAGAAATAGCAGAGACAAGAACTAAGCCTGGAGCATTCTGATGTTTAGGGGTCAAAGAAAAGAGAACAAAAGGGAGCAGCTGGGAATGTCAGAGGAGATGTTTAGAATGCAAGTCTTCATTCTAATGAGATCTCTCCAGGTTTCAGTTTCCATAAGTGAAAAATGCAGAAAATAATTCCTAGGTCAGAGGATTTCCAAAGGCTGAAAAGAGGTAACATGGGAAAGCATACGTAAGACCTAGAAAGTCCTTAATAAATGTTATTCCTGACTCTTGGTGAAATTCTGGGTAGATGCCAGATTTCTCATGCTTCCTTCTATTTTTTGGCTCCTCAATCAGGTCCTCAAATATGAACCCTATAGTCCAACAGTGTTGGCTGTGGAAGTAAGAGCCTCATTATTCTTCAGTTATTAGTTATACATTTTTCAGTCATAGAGCTCACTGTTATCAGATATTCCTCTTTTTGTGTTTGCTCTCTTCCTGTGTTTTGTGAGGAGTCAGGTTTAAAGGAGAGTGATCACCAATGTGAAGCTGGGAAAATGGAGGGAGGATGAGTTCTTTATCACCTGGCAGGAATGTATCCTTACTTCAACATTTAACTGCTCACCACATAATTTCATTTCAGAAGATTTGTTTCAGTGCTATGGAAGAACTATCTGTATATAAACAGCTGGAAGTAGACCTTTCACTGCAGCTGTTAAAACCTATTGTAGTTAGACACCTTGTAGTGATTCAGGATCATCTGTCTTTGAAGAAAGTCTATGCTTTCTTTTATGCACATGTGGGTTCTTTTAGTTCTGAAAATAAAATAAGCTTTACTTAGGAAGACTAAAGAAAATGTTTACTGAATAAACCAGGGGTAGTTGAAATAATACCCTCCCACAATCTCTTGCTTTTATTTCATTTCTCTGCTTTCAACATTTACTCTGAATACTTATTGAAAGAATGAAGGAAAAACTAAATGAATAGATGAATTAATATTTGAATGGCTTTTTTGTTTTTCTTTAACAAGACTCCTCCTAAATAATTCTAAATAAGTTCTGGGTACCCTGAGGACTATCTTTTACAACAAGAATCATGAAGTAGGAATGCTGTTTCAGAAGGAAGAGACAAATTGCAGAGTAACACCGAAACTTACCGAGTAAAGTAGTAAACAATCTGTAAGGAATCTGAGGGGATCATTTGCTCCTAGTATCAGGCTCAAGCAGATTCTTTTTCGAGTTCTTATCCCTCCTCCCCTTCCCCACCCCAACCCAGTTGGATTTAAATTGCGTATCTTTGTAAGGAAGAATTGGCAGCAGTGCAGAGAGAAGGAAGAGTTGCGTGCTTTACCCTAAACTGCTAGCACTTGGGTGCTCAAAGTAGAGAAACAAGAAAAACAGGCTACTGGTAAGATGGACAATATGATCGGCTGCATTGGGTGAACTGTGATCTAGATTATAACAGTACTTTACAAATAATATTCCAAATCATAAGTCCCTAAAATTATCCAAATCTAAATTTTAACAATCCAGAAAGCCATTCATTTTAGTAAGATTTTATTTTCCTGTATCTTTCCCTCCATTTCTACTCCTGCTACCTTAGTCCAAACCAGTGTTTTTTTTTTTTTCCTTGCCAGGACTATGACAAAAGCTTTTCAACCAGTCTCTTCATTGCTTCTGTTGCTCTTCTGTAATCCATTCTCCATGTAGCACTTGGAATAATCCTACTAAAATGTAAATCAAATCAAATCATTTCTCTGCTTAAAACTTCCAATGGCTCCCTACAGTACTTGGAACAAAGTCCAAGCTCCTCCCTGTGGTCTTTAAGGTTTTTTGTGATCCAGCCCCTCCCTGCCCCTGTAACATCATATTGAGTCATTCTCTCCTTCATTATTCTCCAGCTACACTGACATCCTTTTATATGTATGGTGCCTGTGTATGTTTGTACATATCTATATAGTGTGTATGTATAACTATTTTTTGTTAGGATATAATTGGCATATAATAAACTAAACACATTTAAAGTATATAATTTAATGTTTTCAGATTTAGATATATGCATGAAAATATAATCACAATCAACAAAATGGGCATATCTATCATCCAAAAATTTCCTTTTACCCTTTTGTAATTTCTCATTCATGTCCCTCATTATCTTCTTATCCACCAGGCAACCAACGATATGCTTTCTGTCACTATAGGTAAGTTTAGCTTTTCTAGAATTTTATCTAAATGAAGTTATACAGTATATACTTTTTTTTTGGTCCACCTGCCTTTACTCAGCATAGTTATTTTGATATTTATCCATGTTGTTGATATTAATAGTCCATTCCTTTTTATTGCCAAATAGTATTCCATTGTATGGATATAGCATAATTTATTTATCCATTCACCTATTGGTGAACATTTGGTTTGCTGCCAGGTTTTGTCTATTAGAAATAAAGCTGCTATGAACATTTGTATAAAACTCTCTCTATGGCCACATGTTTTCATTTCTCTTCAATAAATATCTAGGTATAAATGACTGAGTCTAGAGAAGGTGAAGCAAAAGACTGAACAGAACTTTCCAGCAATTGTTGCCCCTGCAGAATATCAAATTGAACAACGATCCACATAAGAAAACACCTTCATAAGAACCAAAACTCAGGTGAGTGATCGTAGTACCTTTGGTTTTAACATCATACCAATGAAAGAAGCACTGAAAGGGTATGAAAGATGTTGACGCCACCCCTCCCTTATCCCCTGGCAGTGACTGTGTGGCAGGGAGAGAGAATCTGCGTGCTTGGGGGAGGAAGAAAGCAGTAATTGTGGGACTTTGCATTGAAATTCAGTGCTGTGTTGTCATAACATTGAGTAACACACGGCAGAACTCAGCTGGCACCCAAAGAGTGAACATTTAGACCAGCCTTAGCCAGAGGGGAATCACCTAGCAGTATTGTCAGAATTTGAGTTCTGACAAGCTCAATAACATAAGCTAAACTGCTTTGGGGTTCTAAATAAACTTGAAAGATGGTCTAGGCCACAAGAATTGCAATTTGTGGGCAAGTCCTGATGCTGTTCTAAGCTGAGAGTCAGTGAATTTAGGGTGCATGCAACCTAGTGAGATACCAGCCACGGGGGCAAGGGAATGTTTGTGCCACCCCTCACTCAACCTCAAGCAGCACGGCTCGCAGCTCCAGGAGATAAACCTTTCTTCTGCTTGAGAAGAAGAGAGGGGAGAGTGAAGAGGACTTTGTCTTCAACTTGGATACCAGCTAAAACACAGTAGGATAGGGCATCAGGGAGAGTCTGATAGCCCTCATTCCAGGTCCTAGTTCCTGGATAAAATTTCTAAATATATCCTGAGCCAGAAGATAACCTCTTCCTTGAAGGGAAGGACCCAGTCCTGGCAGAATTCATCACCTGCCAGCTAAATAGCCCTTCGGCTGTGAATGAATATCAGCAATACCCAGGCAGTACTTGCCATAGGCCTTGGGTAAGACCCAGGGTCATACTGGCTTTATGTGTGACTCAGTGCATTCCCAGCAGTTGTGGCCATGAGGAGAAAATCCTGTTTGAGGAAAGGAGAGGGAAGAGTAAAGGGGACTTTGTCTTGTAGTTTGGGTATCAGCTGAGCCACAGTGGAGTAGAGCATCAAGCAGATTTCAAGGGTGCCCAGTTCCAGGCCTTGGTTTTTAGATGGCATTTCTGGACCCATCCTGGGCCAGAGTGAAGACTACTGCTCTGAAGGGAGAGACCCAGGCCTGGTAGCATTCATCACAAGCTGACTGAAGAGTCCTTGGGCCTGGAGTGAACATCAGCAGTAGCTAGGCAATACTCACTGTGAGCCTAGAACAGTGGTGGCCACAGGGAGAGACTTCTTCTGCATAGAGGAAAGAGTGGGAAGAATGTTGTCTTGTGGTTTGGATGCCACCTCAGTCACAGTAGAATAGAGTACCAAGTAGATGCTTACGTTTCCTGACTCTAGACCTGGGCTCCCAAATGGCATTTCTTGTCCCACTCTGGGCCAGAGGAGAGCTCACCATCCTGAAGGGAAGGGCATAAACCTGGCTACATTTGCTGTCTGCTTACTGAAGAGCCTTTGAGTCTTGAGTGAGCATCAGTGGTAGCCAGGCAGTGGACACCTCAGGACGTTGACAAGACCCAGTGTTGTGCTAGCTTCAGGTCTGACACAGTCCAGTCCCAGTCATGGTGGCCATAGGGGTGCTTGTGTCACCCCTCTGACAGCTCCAGGCAGCCCCGCATGCAGAGAGGGACTCCATTTGTTTGGAGGAAAGTGAGATAAGAGAACAAATCTCTGCCCAGTAATCCCTAGATCTTACCCAAGACCAGGAAGGTGGCACCTCTACAAGTCTGTAAGACTCCCAGTGTTACTGGGCATGGAGTGCCCCCTAATGTAGTTATAGCAACAGTGACTAAAGATTTAGATCATAACACTTGAATACTTGGAAAGCCTTCCCAAGAAGGATGGGTACAAATAAGCTCAAACTGCAAAGACTACAATAAATACTTAACTCTTCAATGCACAAACATAAATGAACACCCACAAGCATTAAGACCATTCAGGAAAACATGACCTCACAAGACAAACTAAATAAGGCACTAGTGATCAATTCTGAATAACAGAGATATGTGATCTTTCAGAGAATTCAAAATTCCTGTTTTTAGGAAGCTTAACAAAATTTAAGATAACACAGAGAAGGAATTCAGAATCTTATCAGTACACTGTTAACAAAGAGATTGAAATAATTTTTAAAAATCAAGCAGAAATTCTGGAGCTGAAAAATTCAATTGATGTACTGAAGAATGCATCAGCATCTCACAACAGCAGAACTGATCAAACAGAAGAAAGAATTACTGAGCTTGAAGACAGGCTATTTGAAAATACAGAGTCATAGAAGACAAAAGAAAAAAGAATAAGAAAGAATGAAGAATGCCCATAAGATCTAGAAAACAGAAAATCTAAAAGTTCTCAATCTTTAAGAGGAGGTAAAGAGAGAGAAGGTTAAAAGTTTATTCAAAGGGATATTAAAAGCGAATTTTCCAAACCGAAAGAAAAAAATCAATATACAAGAACAAGAAGGTTCTAGAACACCAAGCAGATTTAACCCAAAGAAGACTAGCTCAAGTCTTTTAATAATCAAACTCCTAAAGGTCAAGTATAAAGAAAGAAACTTAAGAGCAGCAAGAGAAAAGAAAGAAATAACATACGAAGGAACTTCAATATGTCTGGAGCAGAATTCTCAGTGGAAGCCTTCCAGGCCAGGAGAGAGTAGCATGATATATTTAAAGGGATGACAAAAAATGCTTTTATCCTAGAATAATATAGGTGAAAATATCCTTCAAACATGAAGGAGAAATAAAGATCTTCCCAGGCAAACAAAAGCTGAAAGACTTAATCAATATCAGATCTGTCCTACCAGAAATGCTAAAGAGAGATCTCCAATCTGACAGAAAAGAATGTTAATGAGCAATAAGAAAACATCTGAAGGTACAAAACTCACTGGTCATAATAAGTAAACAGACAAACACATAATATTAGAATACTTCAATTGTGGTGTTTAAAGCACCCATATCTTGAGTATGAAGACTAAAAGATGAACCAATCAAAAATAATAATGGGTCTTTAATCTATCTTGAATTAGTTTTTGAATAAGGTGTAAGGAAGGGATCCAGTTTCAGCTTTCCACATATGGCTAGCCAGTTTTCCCAGCACAATTTTAGTCTTCCTGACTAAAACACCAAAAGCAATGGTAACAATTTATTAAATAGGGAATCCTTTCCCCATTTCCTGTTTTTGTCGGGTTTGTCAAAGATCAGATGGTTGTAGATGTGTGGTATTATTTCTGAGGCCTCTGTTCTGTTCCACTGGTCTATATCTCTGTTTTGGTACCAGTACCATGCTGTTTGGGTTACTGTAGCCTTGTAGTATAGTTTGAAGTCAGGTAGTGTGATGCCTCCAGCTTTGTTCTTTTGGCTTAGGATTGTCTTGGCAATGTGGGCTCTTTTTTCATTTCATATGAACTTTAAAGACTTAAATGTTAGACCTAAAGCCATAAAAACTCTAGACGAAAATCTAGGCAATACCATTCAGGCCATAGGCATGGGCAAGTATTTCATGTCTAAAACACCAAAAGTAATGGCAACAAAAGTCAAAATTCACAAATGGGATGTAATTAAACTAAAGAGCTTCTGCACAGCAAAAGAAACTACCATCAGAGTGAACAGGCAGCCTTCAGAAAGGGAGAAAATTTTTTCAATCTACTCATCTGACAAAGGGCTAATATCCAGAATCCACAAAGAACTCAAACAAATTTACAAGGAAAAACAAACAACCCCATCAAAAAGTGGGTGAAGGATATGAACAGACACTTCTCAAAAGAAGACATTTATGCAGCCAACAGACACATGAAAAAATGCTCATCATCACTGGCCATCAGAGAAATGCACATCAATGAGAGTGGCCATCAGAGAAATGCAAAACAATGAGATACCATCTTATACCAGTTAGAATGGCGATCATTAAAAAGTCAGGAAACAACAGGTCCTGGAGAGGATGTGGAGAAATAGGAACACTTTTACACTGTTGGTAGGACTGTAAACTAGTTCAACTGTTGTAGAAGACAGTGTGGCAATTCCTCAAGGATCTAGAACTAGAAATACCATTTGACCTAGCCATCCCATTACTGGGTATATACCCAAAGGATTATAAATCATGCTGCTATAAAGACACGTGCACACATATGTTTATTGTGGCACTATTCACAATAGCAAAGACTTGGAACCAACCGAAATGTCCATCAATAATAGAGTGGATTAAGAAAATGTGGTACATATACACCATGGAATACTATGCAGCCATAAAAATGGATGAGTTCATGTCCTTTGCAGGGACATGGATGAAGCAGGAAACCATCATTCTCAGCAATCTATTGCAAGGACAAAAAACCAAACACCGCATGTTCTCACTCATAGGCAGGAATTGATTAATGAGAACATTTGGACACAGGAAGGGGAACATCACACATCGGGGCCTGTTGTGGGGTGGGGGGAGGGGATAGGGATAGCATTAGGAGATATACCTAGTGTAAATGATGAGTTAATGGGCGTGGCATACCAACATGGCACATGTATACATATGTAACAAACCTGCATGTTGTGCACATGTATCCTAGAACTTAAAGTATAATACAAAAAAAATAGGGTGATAAACTCTAAAGTGTAGAGTTATTAGTTTTCTCTTTGCTTGTTTGTTAATTTGTTTTTGCAGTCAGGGTTAAGTTGTCATCAGTTTAATGTAATGGGTTATAAGATGTTATTTGCAAGCCTCCTGGTAACCTCAAATCATAAAAAAAAAAACAACCCTACAACAGGTACAAAAATAGCAAGAAATTAAAATATACCTCCTGAGAAAAACACCTTCATTAAATAGACAAAAGGAGGAAGAAAGGAAAACAAGACCCCAAAACAACCAGAAAACAAATAACAAAATGGTAGTAGTAAGTCCTTACTTATCAATACCATTGAATGTAAACGGACTGAACTTTCCAATCAAAAGACATAGAGTGGGTGAATGGATGAAAAAACAAGACCCATTGATCTGCTGCCTACAAGAAAAATATTTAACCTATAAAAACTCACAGAGATTGAAAATAAAAAGATATAAAAGATATTCTATGCAAATGAAAACCAAAAAAGGGTAGTAGTAGTTATACTCATATGAGACAAAATAAATTTCAAGACTAAAACAAAAAGAGATAAGAAGGCTATTATATAATAGTAAAGGTGTCAATTCAGTAAGAGAATATAACAATTGTAAATATATATGCTCCCAACACTGAAGGACTGGATATGTAAAGCAAATACTATCAGAGCTAAAGAGAGAGACAGACTCCAATACAATAACAGCTGGAGACATCAATGCCCTACTTTCAACATTGGACAGGTCATCTAGACAGAAAAATCAACAAAGAAATATCACACTTAATCTACACCATACAACAAATGGACCTAATAGATATGTACAAAACATTTCATCAAATGACTACAGAATACACATTCTTCTCCTCAGCACATGGATCATTCTCAAGTATAGATGATATGTTAAGTCACAAAAGAAGTAGTAAATAATTTAAAAATACTGAAATCATATTAAGTCTCTTCTCTGACCACAATGGAATGAAACTAGAAATCAATAACAAGAAGAATGTTAGAAACTATACAAACACATGGAAATTAAACAATATGCTTCTGAATGACCAGTGAATAAATAAAGACATTTAAAAAAGTTTCAAAAATTATTGAAACAAATGAAAATGGAAACACAACATATCAAAATCTATGGGTTATAGTAAAAGCAGTACTAGAGAAAAGTTTCTAGCAATAAGCTCCTACATCAAAAAGTAGAAAAACTTTACATAAACTACTTAATTATGCATCTTAAAGAACAAGAAAAGATAGAAAAAAACAAACACAAAATTACTAGAAGAAAGCAATAATAAAGATTAGAGCAGAAATATAACAGAAACAGAAAAGAATAATATAAAAGGTCAATGAAATGAAAAGTTGGTTTTTTGAAAAGATAAAAAAAAAGAAAAACTCTTAGCCAAACTAAGAAAAAAAGTAAAAAGGCCTAAATAAATACAATCAGAGGTGAAAAAGGAGACATTACAACTGGCACTCCAGAAATTCAAATGATTGTTAGAGAATTCTATGAGCAACTCTATGCCAATAAATTGGAAAATCTAGAAGAAATGGATAAATGAGTATACATAGACAACCTACCAAGATTGAAGGATGAAGAAATCCAAAACCTGAATAGATCAGTAACAAGTAATTAGATCAAGCCATATTATAAAGTCTCTCAGCAAATAATAAAAAAAGGCATGGACCTGATGGCTTCACTGCTAAATTCTACCAAATATTTGCAGAAGAACTAATACCAATCCTACTCAAACAATTCTGAAAAATAAGGGGACTACCTCTAAACTCATTCTATGAAGGCAGTAATATGCTGATATCATAACCAAAGACACATCACAAAAAGAAAACTGCAGGTCATTATCCCTGCTGAACATCGATACCATTGACACAAAAATCCTCAACAAAATAAGGTCAATCCAAGTTCAACAACACATTAAAAAGGTCATTCATCATGACCAGGTTGGATTTATCCCTGGGATGCAAGGATGGATTAACATGTACAAATCAATCAATGTGATATATCATATCAACAGAATGAAGGAAAAAAACATATAATCACTTCAATAGATGCTGAAAAAGCATTTGATAAAATTCAACATTCCTTCATAGTAAAAACTCTCAAAAACCTGGGGATAGAAGAAACATACTTTAATAATAAAAGCTATATATGACAGACTCACAGCTAGTATCATACTTAATGGGGCAAAACTGAAAACCCTTCAGTTTTGAAGATCTGGAACAAGACAAGGATGTCCTCTTTCATGATGGTTATTCAACATAATATGGGAAGTCCTAGCTAGAGTAATCAGACAAGAGAAAGAAATAAAAGGGAAACAAATGGGAAAGGAAGAAGCCAATTTATCCTTGTTTACAAATGATAGAATCTTATATGTGGAAAAACCTAAACAAATTCAGTAAAGTGGCAGGATACAAAACCAACATACAATAATCTGTAGCATTTCTATATGCCAACAGCAAAAAACATGAAAAAGAAATCAAATCCCATTTCCAATAGTTATGAATAAAATAAAATACTTAGGAATAAACTCAAAGAAGTGAAAGATCTCTACAATAAAAACTGTAAAACACAGATGCAAGAACTTGAAGAGGACACACACACAAAAAAAGGAAAAATATTCCATGTTCATGGATTAGAAGAATCAATATTGTTATAATAAAATGTTCATACTAACCAAAGCAATGTGCAGATTCAATGCAGTCCCTATCAAATATCAATGACATTCTTTGCAGAAATAGAAAAAAATTTCCTAAAATTATATGGAACCACAAAAGACCTAGACTAGCCAAAGCCATATAGAGCAAAACAAACAAAACTGGAGGAATCACATTACCAGACTTCAAATTATACACAGAAGTATTGTAACAAAAACAGCATGATTCTAGCATAAAAATAGGCACATAGACCAATGGAATAGAACAGAGAACCCAGAAATAAATTCATACATGTACAGTGAACTTATTTTTGACAAAGGTGCCAAGAAGACACATTGGGGAAAGGGCAATCTCTTCAATAAACGGTTCTGGGAAAACTGGACATCCTTATGCAGAAGAACAAAACTAGAACCTATCTCTCACCATACAAAAAATCACACTACCTGACTTCAAACTATACTACAAGGCTACAGTAACCCAAACAGCATGATACTGGTATCAAAACAGAGATATAGACCAATGGAACAAAACAGAAGCCTCAGAAATAACACCACCCATCTACAACCATCTTATCTTTGACAAACCTGACAAAAACAAGAAATAGGGAAAGGATTCCCTATTTAACAAATGGTGCTGGGTAAACTGGCTAGCCATATGTAGAAAGTTGAAACTGGATCCCTTCCTTACACCTTATACAAAAATTAATTTAAGATGGATTAAAGACTTAAATGTTAGACCTAAAACCATAAAAACCCTAGAAGAAAACCTAGGCAATATGATTCAGGACATAGGCATGAGCAAGGACTTGATGACTAAAACACCAAAAGCAATGGTAACAAAAGCCAAAATAGACTAATGGGATCTAACTAAACTAAAGAGCTTCTGCATGGCAAAAGAAACTGCCATCAGATTGGCTGGGCACAGTGGCTTACGCCTGTAATCCCAGCACTTTGGGAGGCTGAGACGGGCAGATCACGAGGTCAGGAGACCGAGACCATCCTGGGTAACATAGTGAAACTCCGTCTCTACTAAAAATAAAAACAAAAATAAAAATAAATTAGCCAGGTGTGGTAGCAGGTGCCTGTAGTCCCAGCTACTCAGGAGGCTGAGGCAGGAGAATGGTGTGAATCTGGAAGGTGGAGCTTGCAGTGAGCTGAGATCACACCACTGCAACTACCATCAGAGTGAGCAGGCAAGCTACAGAATGGGAGAAAATTTTTGCAATCTACTCATCTGACAAAGGGCTAGTATCCAGAATCTACAAAGAACTCAAATTTACAAGAGAAAAACAAACAACCCCATCAAAAAGTGGGTGAAGAACAGTCACTTCTCAAAAAAGACATATATGCAGCCAACAGACACATGAAAAAATGCTCATCATCACTGGCCATCAGAGAAATGCACATCAAACCACAATGAGAGACCATCTCACACCTGTTAGAATGGCAATCATTAAAAAGTCAGGAAACAACAGATGCTGGAGAGAATGTGGAGAAATAGGAATGCTTTTACACTGTTGGTGGGAGTGTAAATT
>NW_012104343.1:1183132-1203925 GCF_000951045.1 Mandrillus leucophaeus | reverse complement strand
GGGGGGAGGGGGGAGGGGGGAGGGATATCTTTAGGAGAAATACCTAATGTAAATGACGAGTTGATGGGTGCAGCAAACCAACAGGGCACACGTATACCTATGTAGCACATGTACCCTATAACTTAAAGTACAATAATAAAATAAAGTAAAATAAATCAAATCAAAATGGATTAAAGACTTAAATCTAATATTTCAAGCTATGAAACTACTAAAGGAAAAGGCGGAAACTCTCCAGGATATTGGACTGGGTAAAGGTTTCTTGAGTAATACCCATGTGCCTGGCAAGCAAAGTAAAAACGGACAAATGGGATCACATCTAGTTAAAAAGCTTCTACAAAGCAATGGAAACAATTACCAAAGTGAAGAGTCATCCTACAGAATAGGATACAGTATTTGCAAACTATTTGTCTGACAAGGAATTAATAACCAAAACATATAAGGAGCTCAAATGACTCTATAGGAAAAAATCCTAATACTCTGATTTAAAAATGGGCAAAATGTCTGAATAGACATTTATCAAAAGAAGACATACAAACAGCAAGCGAGTATGTGAAAAGATACTCATCAACACTGATCATCAGAGAAATGCAAATCAAAACCACAATGAGATATCCTCTCACCCCAGTTTAAATGATGTTTTTCCAAAAATATAAGTAATAATGAATGCTAGCGAGGATGTGGAGAAAAGGGAACCCTCCTAAACTGTTTGTAGGAATGCAAATTTGTACAGGACTACGGAGAAAAATATGTAGGTTACTCAAAAACTAAAAATAGAACCACCATAAGTTCCAGCAATCCCAGTGCTAGTTATATGCCCAAATGAAATGAAATAGGTATACAGGAGAGATATCTGCACTCCTACATTTATTGCAGCACTGTTAACAATGGCCAAAATTTGGAAGCAACCTATTGTCCATCAACAGATGAATGGATACAGAAAATCTGATATATGTATACATAATGGAGTACTATTCAGCCATAAAAAAGAATGAGATCCTGTCATTTGAAACAACATGGATGGAACTGGAGGACATCATGTTAAGTGAAATCAGCCAAGCACAGAAAGATTAACTTCACATGTTCTCACTTATTTGTGGGAGCTAAAATTTAGAACAATTGAATCCATGGAGACAGAATAGAATGATGGTTACCAGAGGCTGGGAAGGGTAGTGGGGGCAGGAGGAGAAATGGGGATGGTTAATGGATAAAAAAATATAGTTATGAACAATGAATAAGATTTAGTAATTGATTACATAACAGGGTGACTACAGTCTACAATAAATTACTGCACTTTTTTTTTTTTGAGACAAAGTTTTGCTCCTTTTGCTGAGGCTGGAGTGCAATGGTGCAATCTTGGCTCACCACAATCTCCGCTTTCTGGGTTCAAGCAATTCTCCTGCCTCAGCCTCCCAAGTAGCTAGGATTACAGGCATGTGCCACCATGTCTGGCTAATTTTGTATTTTTAGTAGAGACAGAGTTTCTCTATGTTGGTCAGGCTGGTCTCAAACTCCTGACTTCAGGTGATCCACCTACCTTGGCCTCCCAAATAATTATTGCACATTTTATAATAACTAAAAGAATGTAATTGGAAGGTTTGTAACACAAAGAAATAATAAATGCTTGAGGGGATAGATAGCCTATTTACCCTGATATGATAATTACACATTGTATGCCTGGATCAAAATATCTCATCTACCCCATAAATATACACATTTACTATGCACTCATAAAAAAATTGGCTGAGTCATGTGGTAGGTAGATGTTTAACATTTAAAAATACTGCCAAACCATTTTCCAACGTGATTATACCATTTTATATTTCTACCAGCAATGTATGAGAGTTCCAGTTGCTTCACACGTTCACTAACACTTGGTATGATCAGTTGTTAATTTTAAATTTTGTAACAGGTATGTATTAGCCCAATGGCTAATGATAGGAAGTATTTTTTTCACATGCTGATTTGCCATCTGAATATCTGCAATTGTTCTATGAATAGGTGTCCATTAAATCTTTTGCTCATTTTAAAAAAATTGTCATTTGTTTCCTTATTACTGGATTTGACGGTTCTTCATATTTTCCATATTAAGTCCTTTATGATATATGATAATTAGAAACATATTCTCCCAGTCAGTGGTTTGTCATCACTGTCTTTGCAATGTTTTTCAGAAAGCTGAAGTTCTTAATTTTGATTAAGTTCAATATATCAAATTTTTCTTTTATGGATTATACTTTCAGTGTCATTTTTTTAAAGTTTTATTTTAAGTCCAGGGGTACATGTTCAGGTTTGTTATATAGGTACACTTGTGTCATGGGGGTTTGTTGTATAGATTACTTTATCACCCAGGTATTAAGCCTAGTACACATTAGCTATTTTTCCTGATCCTCTTCCTCCTCCCACCCTCCAGCCTCCAAAAGGCCCCAGTGTGTGCTGTTCCCTTCTATGAGTTGTATATTCTCATAATTTAGCTCCCACTTATAAGTGAGAACATGTGGTATTCTGTTTTCTGTTCCTGTGTTAGTTTGCTAAGGTGTCATTTTTAAGAAATCTTTGCCTAACCCAAAGTCACAAAGTGTTTCTCTTATGTTTTCTGCTAGCAATTTTAGAGTTTTAGGCTTTACATTTATCTTTGTAAAATATTTAATTTTTAATATGGTATAAGGTATGGATGAGTGCTCTTTTATCCTTTTTTTTTGAAAACAATATCCAATTTTTCCAGAAAATGTGTGGAAAAGACTTTCATTTATTCATTGAGTTAAATCTTTGTTAAAAATCAATTAACCATATAAATGTGGATCTGTTTCTGGACTCTATATTTTGTTTCACTGATCTATTTCTCTTTACACTGATACCACATAGTCTTAAATATCATGACTTCATACTACGTCTTGAAGTCAGTTGGTGTGTCTTACAGCTTTAACTTTCTTTAAAGTTATTTTTAAATTATTCTGCATTTCCACATGAATGTGAGGATCAGTTTGCTAATTTCTACAAAAGCCTGCTGGGATTTTGATTGGCTTGGCATCTTTTCTGGTCTTTTAAAATTAAAAGCTTATCATCACTTTAAGACCTTTGTATTTTGTTCCTTGGTTCATTTATTTTCTTTTCTCTTTACAGGGATCTTTCGATTGCTGGCTCCTTTGTACCATTCGGATTTCAGCTTAAAAGTAACATCCTCAGAGACATCTTTCCTTGATTATCCAATTTAAATTTATATCCCTCATCTCTTTATATCAAAGCACTGTTTTGTTGACTTACAGCATTAATTATCACCTGAAATTAATCTTGCCTATTTGCTTATTTTGTTGCTTATTATCTGTCTAGCCAACTAGAATGTAAGTGAGAAAAGAGTAGAGACCTTGCTTCTCTTATTCAGTTTGTATCCCTGAAACCAAAAAGTGCCTTTGATAAGCAGATACTAAGTATTTGTCGAATGATTGACTATTTGACAAATGTGCATTTAAGTAAAGATTCAACTAGTATGAAAATATATAATATTAACTAGAATATGTTAACTTATTTATGAAATGATACTTCTCTGGGAAGATTGTGGGGACTCGGCTGTGACTTCAAGCTGCAGTTCTTTTGAAGATTATGAATTGTGTTGAGCTAGATTATGGCATTTCAGAAACACAGATTTTTGGTTTTTAAAACAAAAATAGCTAATTAGCTTATTAACTGAGCTCATTAGCTTTGTTAGCAGAATTTAAATAGGTCTTACATTAGAGTTATTCCTGGTGACTTTAGGAATATGAATATTCTAGAACAAATAAAATCTTTCCCCAAACATTACACAGATAAAAAGCAGAAAGTTTCAGGTTCATGAGAAATTATAGGTATTTCCTAAATAATATTTAATTTAAAAATATATACTAGACATAATTTCGATACACAGAGGCAGCAATTAAAACATAACTTTATTTTTGTCCTTGATTACTTAAAGTAGCAAAAAATGAAATAAATTTCTTGAGCCTTATCCATGTTGCAAATGTATAAATAAGATTTTATCTTTAATGAGATCATACAACACAGATATAAAACCTAAGGCTGTTTCAAAATGTTTTGTAGTAGTATAAACATAGAATTTTCTTCACCGAGCTATTTCCCTCACTGAGAACCTTCATTAATTGAACCCACCAAACTTGTGTTGAGCACCAGCTACATGTTAGGAACTGTGCTAGGCAACGGAAATAAGAAATGAATAAAACAGAGTCTCAATCCTTCAAGAAGTCACAGGTTTTACAATTTCAATTGCTTAAAGGAAAAGTCACAACTGAAAAGACTGGAAATCGTGGAAATGGTCAGCTTCTTTTCCCTGATTTTGTTCTATTGTGGTCCTTATGTGGCTTTCATTCAATACCTAGGCTTCATGGTGGGCTTAGCTTTCCCCTTCCAAGTGACTCACAGGCAACTCCAGATCTAGTGTTCTATTATTAGCCTTCTCAAACCTGATTATTCTAAGAATCACTTCCCACTGGCAACATGGTAATCATGTTTAAATATAACTCTTCATGATCAATTTAAATCTCCAGATTTTAACGAAGTTTCCCTGTGGCTTAGAGGCCTTTTTTTTTTTTTTTTTGCTTTGTTTTTAATTAATCCACGTTTTTATAATCCTATGTGACATTAACATGTAAGGGGTGTGTGTGTCTGTATGTGTGGCCTTTTGCACTAAGGCCTTAGACAGAAACACTTTGAATGAAGATCACTGACTCTTCTAGTCAAACTTCCTCTTTCCGTATACTCCGCCTGTATCTGTCATCTGTCCATACCTGTCAGATGCCTGTACATGTCAGGAATAAAGCTAATGGGATGCATAACAACTAATAATTCATGGTTTGAATAACTATAGTAGCTTTCACTTATTGAATGTTTCCTATGTACCAATGATATGGTCTGGCCGTGTCCCCACGCAAATCTCACCTTGAATTGTAATAATTCCCACGTGTCAAGGGCAGGGCCATGTGTAGATAATTGAATCATGGGAGCAGTTTCCCCCATACTGTTCTCATGGTAGTGAAAAAGCCTCATGATATCTGATGGTTTTATAAATGGGAGTTCCCCAGCACATGTCCTCTTGTCTGCCACCATGTAAGATGTGCCTTGCTTCCCCTTTGCCTTCCGCCATGATTGTGGAACCTCCCTAGCCATGTGAAACTGTGAGTCCATTAAAGCTCTTTCCTTTATAAATTACCCAGTCTTGGGTATGCCTTTATTAGCAGTGTGAGAACAGAGTAATACAACTGGGAACCAGGAAATATGCATGTCCTTATTCTATTTTTGTATCAATCCTATGAGGTAGGGACTCTTATTTTCTTCATTTTATCAATAAAGCTCAGTTAGGGTACTTTGGCCTAGATTACATCAGTAAGTGAAGAGAATAGGATTTCAGCTTAATCCTGTCAATCTTGTCATAACCTATATACTTAGTCACTATACAAATACTAAGGTATACTATTAAGTTATAAATTATTAATATTAAAAACTAAGAATGGTTTCTATATTTTTTACAACCCAATTTTCCAATATTTCAGTAATCAGGGCAATGAGACTGAAATTGTTCATTTTCTGTTTTTATAGACATTTCTGTTTTTTAAAACAAGTTGTTAGCACAAAATTTCTGTCTCTGTGAATCTGGAAACACAAGGCTATAGCTGACCTTTCAGTTATTATATTTTTGCAATTTTGGCCACAGGCCATTTATCCTATTTCATGTTTGTTGCTTTTTTTTTTGAGATAGGGTCTCACTCTGTCACCCAGACTGGAGTGTCATGGCACAATCATAGCTCACTGCAGCTTTGAACTCCTGGACTCAAGTAATCCTCCCACTTCAGCCTCCCAAGTAGCTGGGATTACAGGTGTGCACTACCACGCCTGGCTAAGTTTTCTATTTTTTGTAGAGATGAGGTCTCACTATGTTGCCGAGGCTGGCCTTGAACTCCTGGCCTGAAGCAATTCTTTTGCCTTAGCCTCCAAAGCATTGGAATTATAGGCGTTAGCCACTGCACCTAGCCTTGTAGCTTCTGAAGAGCAGGAACGAGAGCTTGTGAGTTAGTATGACACATTAAGATGTCAATATCATGAAATAAAGGCATACTTTTCATAGCAAACCTTTCTATAAATTACTTATACGCTTTTTCTTTCTTTATTCCTTTTGAACTGTAATAAAAATGAAAACTATAATAAACATAATCACTTTAAAATTTTTCTTAGTCCTAAGCTTCTATCCTGTTACTTTTCAGTAATGTGCTTGTGGTTGCTGTTGTAACTATAAAATCTTAACTTTCAATGATCTAACTTTCACAGTAAACAGTTGTCCTATTTTCCAAAGATCGCACTCTGACAATAGAAGTTAGGACATATCTATACGCATACCATATTCGGGAAACAGATTTATCAATGAATACAAGTCTTCCATAAGCAATTTTTTAAAAATCTCTTTTTTTCCATTTTGTTAAGCCCTTTGTATTTTATTTTTGATATTAGGTATTGACATGCCCCTGCCTGCACATTTCCAGTGATAAACGCTTGCTTTAATGATTTTTTGCCTTTCCTGGAAAGGAACAATGAATGGTCTGAACCTATTGCTGTTCCTCCGGTTGGTGGGCAAATCACATTGAGTTTGCCTTCATGGTCAATACAGATGGCTGTAATCAAATCAATTTTGGGACAAGCCACATGGAATGCTAAAAGCCTGATTTGAATAGTATGGCCTAAAGATGACGGAATCTATGCCACTGCCAGCCAATTACTATGCTTTAGAAAAATAAAAATGTTTTAATTAATTACAGGAATGACAAAAATCTATATTAAAAGGAGTAAAATTGGAAATCTAATCAAGGGTGTTAAAATCCCCAAAGAATTAGGCTTAAATGAAGGATATCTAAAAGATGTACCAATGATTTCATACAGACCTACAGATACATCTAATGAATGGTTGCTAAATAGGACAAATGTAGCTCATTATCATTTTAGAAGGACGTAAATTATAGATAATTACAGGTAAACTATCATCCCAATGCTACATGTGATGTAGATGACATGTTATGCTGGGCCTTTTGTTTTCTCTCACAACACTTATTGAATATCCACTAAGTTTAGAACATCACAGAAGTTCAGATTTGCAAATGAGAAAAAAAAAACAAAACAGAAAACATAGACCAAAGTCCATTATAATAAACTCCATTGAGCATCTACATTTTTGCTTGCAGTACAATTTTGTTTACATATTTACAAATCACTTTCCCATCAACAGGGAACTACAGACTAATAAAAAGGCTCATGCCCACCTGTTCTGGAGAATTTAAGCAAGTAAAACGTTGTGTTCAAAATGCAGTGGTATAAGAGGTGGATAAAATGCATATAACTTCACTTTTGCTTATTCTTTCTAAGGTTCAGCCTTGATTTGGTTTGGTGCACAAATGTGAAGGTTTAGAGGCATACTTTGGCTGTCAGTTTGGGTAGTAGTTTGATGTACATGTAAAGGTTAGAAAAAAAAATTTAAAGTGCTATTTGGTGACTAGATGTATTCAGTTTCAGAATTAGTAGGCCATATAGAGATATCTAAGAGGATATTTGTTACGGGAATTGGCTCACATTTTATGGAGGCTGAGAAGTCCCATGAGGTGCCATCAGCAAGCTGGAGAACCAGGAAAGCTGGTGTGTACTTCAGCCTAAGTCCGAATCCCTGAGAACCGGGGAGCCAATGGTATAAGTCCCAGAGTCCAAAGGCCCAAGAACCGGGAGCTCTGACGTCCAAGGGCAGGAGAAGATGGATTTCCCAGCAAAAGAAGAGAGCAAATTAGCCCTTCATTCACCTTTTCATTCTATCCGGGCTCTCAACAGATTAAGTGATGCCCATCCACATTGGTGAGGGCAGATTGTCTTTACTCAGTGTACTGATTCAAATCCTAATCTCTTCCAAAGGGACCCACATAGACATACACAGAAATGTTTACCAGCTCTTTAGCATCTCTTGGGTCTGTCAAGTTGACATACCAAATTAACCATTACACCAGAGGAAAAAAAAACTTTGACAAACCAAGTTATCTTTTTAATACATGGGTAGAATTGCCACTCACATAGTAAAGAAATGAAGAGCTGTTGAACAGATATTATGTATTATAATGCATTTAGTGTACCATTTTAGAATACAGAAATGGAGTAAAGGGAAAAATCTGTGATCAAAAGAACTTTACCACTCATGCATTCATTCAAAATACATTTATGTATTAAATGTACACAATAGATTTACTTATTCACTGGTTCATTCAAAAACATTCAGTATATGCTATGAACCAGGCACAGAGTGAGTAAAATAGACTTGGTTTCCCAAAGTCAGAAAAAGATGAACTCTTAGGAAAAAATATACAAAAATGAAAAACATAACCATGAAATCAATAGGAAATAGCAAAATTCATAAACATAATTACAGCTGTTAAATAATACTTGTATAAAAAGTGTACAGTGTTATATAAAAAAGGCATAAAGCAAAGGTAAGGCATTGGAGAGATTGGGGTCAAATGAGGTTCATTTTTGAAAAGGTCAACCAGGAGATTGCATTTAAAAGCGGGGAGAGGATATAATTTGCTCCAGTTAAGTGGGAATGGTGTATCAGGAAGGCCAAGCAATTCTAGGTGGGATAAGTGTGTACAGTAGAAGGTCTGCTTAGCAGAAACACATAAAACAGGTGTGGGAAATATCACCAATTCTTAAGTTGGCCTCATTCTATTAAGAAGAGGGTCACAAAGTGTTCACAGATGGAGATATTCTCCTTCCAATAGGATAACAGTACTGATTTAGTTCATATGAAAAGATTTTTTACATGAAAATCAGATTTTTTGGAATAAATGATGTGCAATTATGTACATGACAAAAGAATTGATTTACAGGGGGATTTTGCTGCGGTGTGATCTAAGCAGTAAATTTCTTCCATATATTTAAAACATGATGCTATTTACTAAAATGTTCTTTATGCACTCTCCTCCCAGGAACACATGCGTTACATGAAAGAATGTATCCATTTGCCTTTAAACAAAACAGCAGTAGCATTACCATTTCATTTTATTTAGCTACTAATGTCAAGAGAGCTCAATGAAAGGAAATGCTTTTCTAGAGTTGAAAAAACTCTGATTCCCCTTGAAAATAGTCATCCAAGGTCAATAGAGATAATGTTATTCAGATTTTTAGACAAGAAATGAATGGGGGATTCAGATGACATTGTGCTTCAGTGATATGTTAGGCACATGAATTATTATAGTGGCTTGAAAGAAAAAAAAATCATCTAAGAATCTTCCTAATTCCCCTTTATTCACTGACTTTCTCAGTATCATCTATCAAATATTTCAAATAAAAAGGACCACATTGTTAAATTAAGTAACATAAAGAATAAAATTTGGTAACACAGATTTAGCTTTTCCTCTCTTATGCAAGTATAAAGTTAGGAATACAAACAAATTTAGTTTTCACTTGCTGTTCATCATCTAATCAATAAAACACATTCTACATAATCCAAAGCACATTGGAAATAGAGATGACATTAAAAGCCGATTATAAAACTAAATTTCAAAAGAACTTAAAATATAGTGCCATGAGAGGTCCAGAAGATTAGTCATTATGTTCTTTAGGCTAATTGAGTTCAAATGTTGGCTTTTATGAGATGTGTACAAGGGCCACCTCATGATTAAGTAATCTTAGCAAATGCACACACTGGTCAGAATAGTCACATCTGAACAAAAGGCACATAATACTTATATGTAGCAATAAAGCAACCTCTAAGACAGCCATGTGATTAGAAATGTACACAGCAGTACTGCTGACCTAAAAAATTACATTTGTTACATGGGGAAGGTGTGTATATTATTGGAAGTCATGGACTTGCCTTACAAATCTAAATTTATAAACCTATCGTAGATGAAATGCAGGTTTGGTCAGTCAATTGGCCATCTGTTCCAGATACTTACATTTCTGTTTCAAGGAGAAAAACAGTCTATTCTAAATATTTTCTTAGTTAACCTCCCTTTTGAGGCTCTAGTGACCAATCAATCAATCATTTATCTATATCTATGTACTTAAAACAAATATTTATTGAGGATGTACTATGCCCCAACACTTCTAAACTCTGGGGTTTCAGTGGTGAATCAGACAAGGTGCCTGTACTCATCCTAGAGAGGTAGACAAATTAAAAAAAAATCAAACAATAAATATTTCAGTATTAATAAATTGTGTAAAGAAAAACAAGGCAAAGTAGAAGAACATAGAGACTATTCTATTTTATTTTATTTGTACTTATTTCAATAGTTTTGAGGGAACAGGTGGTGTTTGGTTACATGGATAAGTTCTTTAGTTGTGATTTCTGAGATTTTGGTGTGCCCATTACCCAAGCAGTATACACTGTACTCAATGTATAGTCTTTTATCCCTTACCCACCTCACTCTTCCCCACAAGTCCCCAAAATTCATTATATCATTCTTACGCATTTGCGTCTTCATAGCTTAGCTGCCACTTATAAGTGAGAACATATGATGTTTGGTTTTCCATTCCTGAGTTACTTCATTTAGAATAATGGTCTCTGACTCCATCCAGGTTGCTGAGAATGCCATTATTTCATTCCTTTTTATGGCTGAGCAGTATTCCACAGTATACTTTATCCACTCATTGGTTGATGGGTATTTAGGCTGGTTCCATATTTTTGCAATTGCAAATTGTGTTGCTATAAACATCCATGTGCAAGTGTCCTTTTCATATTATGACTTCTTTTTCTCTGGATAGATACCCAGTAGTGGGATTGCTGGATCAAATGGTCGTTCTACTTTTAGTTCTTTAGGAAGTCTCTATACTGTTTTCCATCGTCGTTATACTAGTTTACATTCCCACCAGCAGTGTAAAAGTGTTCCCTTTTCACCATACCCACGCCAATATCTATTATTTTTTGATTTTTTAAAATGATGACCATTCTTGCAGGAGACTGTTTTAAATAGAGGGGCCTGGGAGGGCCTTCTTAACTAGGTAGTTTCCATTTGAGCAGAAGGTTCTCTTTCACTCTCTCTAATCTATTAAATTTTCTTATAATTTAAAATTGTGCACTCTTTGTGCAGTGCTGATTCTTGGCTTTCCTCTCCCCCTTCTACTGTTTTCTTTTACTAGCTTTTGCCTCTCAGAGAGTGTGAGTTAGGAGGTGAAACTCATTTGTGACAACATTGTTCCTGCTGACAGCTTTACAAAGAGTTTTGATTGAAAAGAAGGCTGAAAATAAGGGATAAAATGAGATATTCTTGGATTCTAATGATGTACTTTTTCTCTGCCACCCTGAGCTCATATATCAATAAACAATTGAGAATTGCCTGGCTTTCTGAGTGATCTCAGCTTATCGCAGGCTCTGGGAGTATGTTTGACAGTGATCTGTTACAACACATTAAATATTATATTTTAGTAGTCCATTGTAATTTGTTCATCTCTGAATTTGGTAGGAAGTCATCCTGAATCTTTAGCAATGAATGTGTACTTTGAGATTGCCTTGAATTCATAAAAAAGGTTAATGTATCCATATTAGTCTGTTCTGCATTGCTACGACGGAATACCTGAGACTGGGTAATTTATAATGAAAAGAGGTTTACTTGGCTCATGGTTTTGCAGACTATACAGGAATCATGGCACCAGCATTTTGCTTCCAGTGAGGCCTCATGAAGCTTATAATCATAGCGGAAGGCCAAGGGGTGGCAGGTGTATCACATGGTGTGAGAGGGAGCAAGAGAGACAGAGAGATGAGGGAGGTCCTAGACTCTTTTTAACAATCAGTTCTCACATGAAGTCATTACTGTGGGGAGGGTACCAAGCCATTCATGAGGGATCTGCCCCCATGACCCAAACAACTCCCACCAGGTCCCACCTCGAACACTGGGGAACATATTTCAACATGAGATTTGGAGGGGTCAGACATCTAAACTATATCAGTACCTATTTTACAAATTGTATATTTTGTGCTGATATCAATTTAAATAAAATTATATTATTTCATAATTATTTGACTAGTGTCAGAAATTATCACTAAATTGATGACAAAAGCTTTGGATAGGGGAACTATCTCAAAATATTGTTTACCTAGCATAGTGATGCTGTCTAGCAATAGGATAGAGGATAGTGGGAATATTTTAGTTCTGAAAAAAAGTGGTTCTTTACAGTTACAAGGACAAAGAAAAACTCAGTATTTCTAGAAAGGAATATAAAGATTCTGACTCTCAGAATCCCTAGAAACACAAATACAACAAGAAATCTTGTTTCTTCAAAATTCTTCTTGTGAAGTTACTGCAGCTAAAATCAGTAGTCAAATAGGGGATTCTCTCTACACATAGCAATGGTCAAGAAAGCTTGAATAACCACAGAAAGGAGCTTGGAATCAAAGAAGCCCAGGGTAGGAAGGCATCTTTAAAATCACCTGGCTCTATACTTCGTTTAAGACTTGAATCATCCAGCAACTTCTCTGCCATACAATATTCAGACTACAGTAATGGAGAATCCATTTCTTTCTAAAGCAGTGAACTCCTTTAATGGAAACCTACATAAATGGTAAAATGTCCTCCCTTATGAACTGAAATCTGTTTTTTCTTTAACTTCCATTTCCATAACAGAAATTTAACTATACTTTGGGGGATGGTTTTTACTTTCATAAAGCATTTTGACTATGCACAAGAATTTGAACTCCAGGAGTTTTCTGGACCTATAATTTAGGTTTTGGGAGGATATGGTGGGGGCAAGGCAGGAAGAAAAGAAGGTCTTAGTGTTATGCTTCAATCCAGAAATTCCTTAAGTTCATCACCAACAATTATTGGAGGAGTTGTTAATAAAGTCATCGTTAAATGTTCACTGTTATTGTTTCTTGTGTACTGCTCCCTCAGCAACCTCACAAGGTGCAAGTGGGGTAGGGGATGACTGAGAAGGCAGCATTCAGACATTCCTGAGTCTCTAGACCCGATGCCATCAAATACTAATAATTCTCTGTTGTAACCTATAGCAAAGACTTTGCTAGGCAGGTTTTTCCATCACTGAACAAGCTAAATATTTAGAAAGTGTTATCTTGTGTGTCTCCCTACTTCCACCCCATAACTTTCACCACTGAATCCTTTACTAGATAAGCAACACATACGGGTATTTGGAGCCCTTCATGTAATCGAATAGGGGGATAGTTTCTGAGGATGGTTTTACATGACAGATGGTTTCTAGATTATCCAGGTTTTTATCCACTGGATGCTGTCTAGCATATCAAAGACATTTTAAAACTCTTAAATAAATATGTGCTAACCAGGTCCAAAGAGGCTGCCACTTCTGGTGATCTGGTCACTGTTCTTTTCCCAATGCAGTATAATTTTATGAGCACTTTGTTAAAGCTGCATTTCTCTGCAAACCAGGTCAGTTAAATTTCCTATTTCATTTTCACATATCTAGTGTTCATTTTTACATATCTAGTGATCTTTTCTTATACAGTTGATTTTTTTAACCTCAAGGAAGGATTTTATATTTATCCTTAGTGAATTTCATTCTAACGGTTTTTATCCAGTGTTATAGCCTCTGGAGATTATTCTGCATCTTGATTTTGTCATCAACCAGGTAAGCCATTACACCCCTCCCAGGTTTGTAGCATCCACAACTTTGGAAAGAACAATGTAATGGTCCTCATGGTCCCTGACTCTGCCTTCTTCTAACTTTTGCAGTTAAGGTCAATTAAAATGCATTAATTCAAAATAGTCTTTCCTTCCGGGATCAATTCTGTTTATTAGACTGAAGGGAGGGACAGAATGAATTTAGAATCATATTTTAGCACAGGAAAAACTGTATAATTGTGATTGTTGGATTCTTCAGGATTGCATGATATAATATTTCAAATGGCCTCTAATTTTCTTAGCTCTCTTTTTCAGGGAGGAAAATCCAAGTTTATATTCAAAAATGTAGCCATTATACGTATCTGACAAAAATTCGACAAGTAGGAACGAAAGCAATGTAGACCAAGGAAAATGGCTTGACACTGGAATACAGAAAGGGTGAATAATCCGGAGTCAAATAAAGGTCCCAAAGGAGTGAGTGAAACTCTCCCTGAATCTTGAGTTACACTATATATAAAGGTTTGCAGGAAAAGAAACAGAAAAACGCAGTGAACAGGCAGTCCTGGAGGGCCTGGACAAAGACGAAGATTATAATAAGAGAAAGACACTTCCTTGTCATTTTATGGGAAAATGAGAAGGAAGAGGCAAAGAAGTTTGTGTATGTGCATGAGAGATAGGGGAGGGAGTTGGGTAGTGAGAGTTGTGGTGGAAAAAAAACCTGCTTTGTGCTTTTTGATTCTTTCTGGAGCTTAGCTCAATTGAACGTCTTTTTTTTTTTTTTTTTTCCTTCCAAGAATTGACATGCTGATATAACAGCTCAAAAACCAATAATTTCTAATGAGGTTTGCTACATCAAATGTGATCTAGCCCAACATTTTTATTTAGCTGTAGTGAAAAAAACAATTCTCCAAAGGCTAATTCTTGCTGGAGGTCACACAGCCAATTTATTTCAGAGTTGAGACAAGAGAATCCATGTCTCCCAATCACTAGTTCAGTAGTTTCTTCTATGGAGGACTCCCTCGACTAATAGTTCAAACAACACAGCATCAAATCTTGTTCTCTATCAACCTAATCTACCTTCTGCTGGAAGCTGATTAAACAAATAATTACAGCAGCAAATGAATGATTGTGACTTGTTTAACTGTATCTGGACCTGGAGGTAGCTATTTGTTTTTATATTAGGTTTTAAAAAGCAGATTTAAATATTATAATTATATAGAAAGTATAGAGATCAAGAATCAGAGCAATCACTACATAGCTCTATGAATTTGCTGCAGAGAATTAAGACATAACATATCAGATACATTTGAAGCACCCTATGTATTACTTTGTAATCTATTTCTCATACTTCATCTTTAAATGTATTAATTATAATCTTCCATGAATTAGATTGGTAAAGAAGTTAACAAGGGGCTTTATTTTTAAAATAAAGAAAATACTGCAACGTAATATTTGATTATATGAATAGGGTCTGGTACACAAATGTTTGTCCTTCAATTTCCATTTGTGAACGGATTTGCTTCTACGCTCTCTTTTCCGTGTCATTATCATTTGTCTATTTCTGTATTAATTCCGCATCATCTTAATTACTAATAGTTTCATAAGATTTGATACCTGACAAAGCAACTTCTCCCATATTTTCACACTAATTTTGGCTCCTTGTTTTTCCTCATTAATTTTAGAATATGCTTGTTAAGGTCCATGAAAAACTTTGTTGGAATATGATAATGGTTTTATACTGTAAATTGAGAGATGAATAATATCTCTATGATATTGAGTCAGGCCATTTTTGGAAATGGCCTATGATATCATTTATTTCCATTTTTATATCCTTCAAAACTGTTCTGTATTTTTCCCACAAATGTCTTTCACATATTTTATTAGATTTATGCCTAGGTAATTTGTAGATTTATTGTTATTATGTAGGAAGAATACTACATTTGTATAATATATGTAGTATATGTGTGTGCTATACATAACATATATAACATGTACACTGTATGTAATATATGTGTATACTACAGGTATTTACAAATACTATCAGTTTTCATGTATCAATCCTACAGCTAGGAACTTTGCTAAACTCCCTAATAGTTTGTAGTTACTTTTAGGTTTCCTATGGTTGCAACCTTATAAATCCCATGTAATTTCAGTTTATGTTTTCCTTTTCAACCATTATGCCTTATATTTCTTTTTCTTATCACATTGCATTGGCCAGGGCACCATTATATTTTGAATACGAGCAGTTATGTTTTAGACAGATAATTTTTGTCAATTTAAAAATTTATCTTCCATTTACTGTTTGCTAATTTGGTTTATTTTTCAATTTTATGAGTGTGGAATTTTATCAAATATATTTCAAGCTCCTACTGAGTTAATGTTATGTTTTTTTCCCTTTAATCGATTGACATTAATAGTTCTCCACATATTGAAACATTCTTGTATTTTCATTAATTTTTATGGCCCTATAAATTCTGATATTATCAGCTGAAAGTCATGCTTGCCACAGGATTTTCAAGGTTAAAAATCACTAAGTGTGAGTCTTGTCTTTAGGAATCAAGCCGTGCATCTTAATGGATGTGTATGTGTACAGATGTATACACATTAATTTACATAAACACACATACATCTAGTCACACATAAATACATAAATATACATGCATATAAAATAAAATATAAATAATGGTGCCTATACTTTGTCCATTTTATTTCAGGAAAATCATGGAAGTTGTCATTGTTTAATCCTAATAACCTTTTGTAATAGCCATATATTATAATTGGTGTAGCAATGAGAACAAAATAAAGTGAAGTTCTACGGAATTTTAAATAAGCCCAAGCAGTACTACAAACAGTATTCATTTTGGCTAAACACTATGATGTCCTCTTAAGAACATTACTTAAAGATTTTAAAGCTCATTTTCTCTTTAGTAATCACGAGTTTGGAGTGAAGTGGCAATGCAGGGAATAAAAAGAACTTACTATAAATGGTATTTGAATATTCCTTATGTGGATCCACATAGTGTTGCTAGGAAACATGGTTTCTTAGCATTTGGAAAGCTAGAAAACCAAGCTTCTTACCTCTTTTGGCCACAGAAATCTCTATCATGGATGTGATTTAAGAGAGTTTGGAGATTAGTTGGCTTCAAAATATTTGGATAACCACAAATTATGTTTCATGATCAACCATTCCTTAAGAAATAATAACATGTTTTCAACTCATGCTCAAAAATAGGAAAGTATACACTGTATTATCTTTCATTACCGGGATATCACATAACTGAAGTAACAGAATAGTGGTTAAAACTATAGTGATGATTAATTTTACATGTCAGCTTAACTGGGCCACAGGGTGTCCCAATAGTTGATCAAACATTATGATGGGTGTTTCTGTGAGGGTGTTTCTGAATGAGATTAATGTTTGAATTGGTATATTACTTAAAGCAGCTTGTCCTCCCTAATGTTTGTGCCTCATCGAATCAGCTGAAGGCCTGAATAGAACGAAAGGCTGACCCTCTTTCTATTAGGGAGGATTCTTCCTACTTCACTACCTTTGGATTGAGACATTAGCTCTTTTCCTGCTTTCAGACACAAACTGAAACGTTGGCTCTTTCTGGGTCCCAAGCTTGCTTACCTTAGGACAGGAACTACATCATTGGCTCTTGCGGTTTTCAGGCCTTCACACTCAGGCTGGGACTAAACCATCAGCTATGCTGGGTCTCCAACTTGCCGAGTCACCCTATAGATCTTGGGAGCTTCCTGCCTCCATAATCATGTGAGCCAATTCCTTATAATAAATCTATCTATCTATCTATCTATCTATCTATCTATCTATCTATCTATCTATCTATCTATCTATCTACATCCTATTGCTTCTATTTGTTTGGAGAATCCTGACTAATACAAATATAAACTCTATAGCCAGATTGGTTAGGTTTGAATTACAGCTTTGTCACTTACTGCCTATGTGACTCTCAGCAAGTTATTTAAAATGTCTGTGCCTTGTTTTCCTCATCTTTAAAACAAGGAAAACAATAGCACCTGCCTAATGGAACTTTGTGAGAATTAAATGAGCTATTACATACAAGACACTTAGTAGGAAGTCTGACCATAATAAATGTTGGATAAATGTTACCTATTATTACTGTGTGGTTGCTGTTGTCATTCTTGTATTACAAAATGTATTTTCAGGTGGAAGTATTACAAATGTCACCATTTCTTACACTCTCAAAACTTCTTAAGCAAACAGAATTTACTCTTGCCAATATTAATCTAGAGATGGATAGCCCAGTGAGAAATTTACATTCTTCTGCTAAATGGGTTTCCTATAACATTGCCAGAAACCCAGCAAGTTGAAAAAAATATACAGAAAAAGAAAGAAACAAATGTAGACTCTGTGGGTGAGTGGGTGCATCCATGGAATTAAAGAGAAAGGGGGATGGTTTAAATGGAACACTGGATATATGTCTTAAGTGCATTTGTATCAAATGAAGGGCATATATATGAAGGTATAAAATGTAATTTCTTCAGCTTCATAAAACCTGGGTATGAAGAGAGATTGATGTCACAAGTATCAGTATAGAAGTAAACACCATCAGAATTCAGAAATGGAAGTGAAGAACAATTCTGTATGCAAATTGAAACCACCAGAGGGAACCTAGGTAGGTGGAATATAATTACCCAAACTGGAAAGTGCCCAGGAAGCTGGATTAATAATCTACATTTTTAAGAAGTGCCAGGCATTTTTGAAGTCAAAAATGTTCAGAAACTTTTGATTATATTTTATAATCACAAAATATTTTGAAAGTACATTCAATGTACTAGTTGGAACCATACCAAAAATAAGAGCTCAGTGAGAAGGAAAGAGGAATGTGGTACTTTTTATTGTTATATATATTTCATCTTTTTATAGCATTGAGGAGGCTTATATTTAAATAGAATGACAGAAACGAATGATTCCC
This sequence comes from Mandrillus leucophaeus, assembly GCF_000951045.1. NCBI lineage: Eukaryota > Metazoa > Chordata > Mammalia > Primates > Cercopithecidae > Mandrillus > Mandrillus leucophaeus. Next base: position 1,185,372 of record NW_012104343.1, on the reverse strand, counting down.
TCTTGACAGGTGCAAAATCTTAGAGCATTATTTTTCTCTCAAAGCAAACTACACAATTCAATTCCCCATTACAAGAAAAAATGAAAAAAGTACGATAACGAGTTTTATTAGAGAGTATACTCGAAGCATTTGGAGAAATTTTAGAAAGAGATTTTCACAATAGCATTGAACTAAATCTTAGGAATGACTTCTACAGTTTCTAGGCAGAAGGCTATCTAGGTTAAACAAGTCATTTCTTCAGCCATTAGATCTGCCTTTCTGTAATAGCTGCACATTTTTGTACAAAGGGCTATCTCTTAGGGCCAGCAACCTGGAGTCTTGTTTTTAAAAGAAATGATGTCAGAAGTGCTGGCTAATTAACAAAAGGCATTGGCAACATTTAGGGACTTACAAGCAGTGGACAACATTGTTCTTTTCATTTTATAATATGAAAGTGTTCACATAACTATTATCTGCTATCCTTGAATGGTGAGGTGGGCACAATAAGACCTATACAGTATCTGAATAGGAATTGGTGAAATAAATGTTGACTTGTTTCAAACAGTCTCTTTTTAGAAGATCAATGTGTTCCTTACAGTTACAGTGAGAACTGTAAGTCTGCTTGTCTGACTTTTCATGAAATGCTCTTCCAAAATGACGACATAGACCAAGTATATATTCCTAAAACCTGTGCCAAGCAACCTTCCTATCTTGTATTAGCATTGAGTTAACTAACAACATTATAAAATAGATGGAAGAATAAAGATTAACCTAATGAATCAATGGATACATAAATATTTTTACCACAGACAAGTCAAGGGTAAGGGTATTATGACCCTCTATTTAAGACTATCTTTCTCATCCATGACATGAGACAGGCATAGAATATTGGCTTTGTGTTAACAAGGAAATTTATAGCATTAAATGCCCACATCAGAAAGCTAGAAAGATCTCAAATCAACACCCTAACATCACAATTAAAAGAGCTAGTGAAGCAAGAGCAAACTAATCCAAAAACTAGCAGAAGACAAGAAATAACTAAGATCAGAGCAGAACTGAAGGAGATGGAAACATGAGAAACCCTTCAAAAAATCAATGAATCCAGGAGATGTTTTTTTGAAAAAATTAACAAAATAGATAGACTGCTAACTAGACTAATAAGGAAAAAAAGAGAGAAGAATCAAATAGATACATTAAAAAATGATAAAGGGGATATCACCACTGACCCCACAGAAATACAAACTACTATCAGAGAATATTATAAACCACTATATGCAAATAAACTGGAAAATCTAGAAGAAATGAATAGGTTCCTGGACACATACACCCTCCCAAAACTAAACCAGGAAGAAATCGTATCCCTGAATAGACCAATAACATGTTTGAAATTGAGGCAGTAATAGCCTACCAACTAAAAAAAAAGTCCAGGATCAGACAGATTCACAGCTGAATTCTACCAGAAGTACAAAGAGGAGCTGATACCAAACCTTCTGAAACTATTCCAAACAACTGAAAAGGAGGGAATCTTCCCTAACTCATTTTATGAAGCCAGCATCATCCTGATACCAAAACTGGGCAGAGACACAACAAAAAAAGAAAACTTAAAGCCAACATCCCTGATGAAGATCGATGCAAAAATCCTCAATAAAACACTGGCAAACTGAATCCAGCAGCACAACAAAAAACGTATCCACCACGATCAAGTCGGCTTCATCCCTGGGATGCAAAACTGGTTCAACATACACAAATCAGTATATGTAATCCATCACATAAACAGAACCAATGACAAAACCCACATGATTATCTCAGTAGGTGCAGAAAAGGCCTTTGATAAAATTCAACATCCCTTCATGTTAAAAACTCTCAATAAACTAGGTATTGATGGAACATATCTCAAAATAATAATAAGTATTTATGACAAACCCACAGCCAATATCATATTGAATGGGCAAAAGCTGGAAGCATTCCCTTTGAAAACTGGTACAAGACAAGGATGACCTTTCTCACCACTCCTATTCAACATAGTATTGGAAGTTCTGGCTAGGGAAATCAGGCAAGAGAAAGAAACAAAGGGCATTCAAATAGGAAGAGAGGAAGTCAAATTGTCTGTGTTTGCAGATGACATGATTGTATATTTATAAGATCCTATCATCTCACCCAAAAACTCCTTAAGTTGATAAGTAACTTCAGCAAAGTCTTAGGATACAAAATCAACATGCAAAAATCACAAGCATTCCTATACACCAACAATAGACAAGCAG
>NW_012104343.1:1179365-1183082 GCF_000951045.1 Mandrillus leucophaeus | reverse complement strand
TTGATAAAATTCAACATCCCTTCATATTAAAAACACTCAATAAACTAGGTATTGATGGAACATATCTCAAAATAATAAGAGTTATTTATGACAAACCCACAGCCAATATCATATTGAATGGGCAAAAGCTGGAAGCATTCCCTTTGAAAACTGGTACAAGACAAGGATGCCCTTTCTCACCACTCCTATTCAACATAGTATTGGAAGTTCTGGCTAGGGAAATCAGGCAAGAGAAAGAAACAAAGGGCATTCAAATAGGAAGAGAGGAAGTCAAATTGTCTGTGTTTGCAGATGACATGATTGTATATTTATAAGATCCTATCATCTCACCCAAAAACTCCTTAAGTTGATAAGTAACTTCAGCAAAGTCTTAGGATACAAAATCAACATGCAAAAATCACAAGCATTCCTATACACCAACAATAGACAAGCAGAGAGCCAAATCATGAGTGAACTCCCATTCACAAAGAAAACAAAATACCTGGGAATACAGCTAACAAGGGATGTGAAGGATCTCTTCAGGGAGAACTATAAACCACTGCTGAAGGAAGTAAGAGAGGACACAAACAAAAGGAAGAACATTTCATCCTCATGGATAGGAAGAATCAATATTGTGAAAATGGCCATACTGCCCAAACTAATTTATAGATTCAATGCTATTCCCATTAAACTAACATTGACATTCTTCACAGAATTAGAAAAAACTACTTTAAATTTCTTATGGAATTAAAGAAGACCCCATATATCCAAGAAAATCCTAAGCAAAAAGAACAAAACTGGAGGCATCATGCTATCTGACTTCAAAGTATACTACAAGGCTACAGTAACCAAAACAGCATGGTACTGGCACCAAACAGACAAAAAGACCAATGGAACAGAACAGAGACCTCAGAAATAACACCACACATCTACAACCATCTGATCTTTGACAAGCCTGACAAAAAACAAAAGCAATAGGGAAAGGATTTCCTATTCAATAAATGGTGGTGGGAAAACTGGCTAGCCATATGCAGAAAACTGAAACTGGACCCCTTCCTTATACCTTATACAAAAATTAATTTAAGATGGATTAAAGACTTAAATGTTAGACCTAAAACCATAAAAACCCTAGAAGAAAACCTAGGCAATACCATTCAGGACACAGGCATGGGCAAAGACTTCATGACGAAAATACCAAAAGCAAATGCAACAAAAACAAAAACTGACAAATGGGATCTAATTAAACTAAAGAGCTTCTGCACAGCAAAAGAAACTACCATCGGCGGGTGTGGTGGCTCACGCCTGTAATCCCAACACTTTGGGAGGCTGAGGTGGGTGGATCATGAGGTCAAGAGATCAAGACCATCCTGGCCAACATGGTGAAACTGCCTCTCTACTAAAAATACAAAAATTAGCTAGGCGTGGTGGTGCATGCCTGTAGTCCCAGCTACTCAGGAGGCTGAGACAGGAGAATTGCTTGAACCCAGGAGGCAGAGGTTTCAGTGAGCCGAGATTGTGCCACTGCACTCCAGCCAAGTGACAGTGTGAGACTTCAAAAAAAAAAAAACAAAAAAACAAAAAACAACTGCTATCAGAGCAAACAGGCAACTTACAAAATGGAACAAAATTTTTACAATCTACCTATGTAACAAAGGTCTAATATCCAAAAGTTACAAGGAACTTAAACAAATTTACAGGAAAAAAACAACCCCATCAAAAGTGGGAAAATGATATGAATAGACAGTACTCAAAAGAAGACATTTACGTGGCCAAAAAACATGAAAAAAAGCTCAACATCATTGATCATTAGAGAAATGCAAATCAAAACCACAATGAGATACCGCCTCATGCCAGTCAGAATGGTAATTTTTTTTTTATAAGTTTTATTAATATTTGAATACAATTCACATAACATAAAATTCATCCTTTTAAAATATGCCATTTGGTGATTTTTTTATATTCAGAAAGTCGTGCAAGCACGACCACGATCTAATTACTTTTTTTTTTTTTTATTATACTTAAGTTCTAGGGTACATGTGAACAACGTGCAGGTTTGTTACACGTGTATACATATGCCATGTTGGTGTGCTGCACCCATTAACTCATCATTTACATTAGGTATATCTCCTAATGCTATCCTTCCCCCATCCCCCCACCCCACGACAGGCCCCGGTGTGTGATGTTCCCCACCCTGTGTCCAAGTGTTCTCATTGTTCAATTCTCACCTATGAGTGAGAACATGTAGTGTTTGGTTTTCTGTCCTTGCAATACTTTCCTCAGAATGAGTTTCCAGCTTCAACCATGTCCCTACAAAGGACACGAACTCATCCGATTTTATGACTGCATAGTATTCCATGGTGTATATATGCCACATTTTTAAAAAATTTACTAAGAAAGAGGTTTAATTGTCTCATGGTTCTGGAGGTTCTACAGGAAACAAGGCTGGGGAGGCCTCGAAACTTACAGTCATGGCAGAAGGTGAAGGGGAGGCAGACTCATCTTACATGGCAAGAGCAGGAGGAAGAGAGAGAAGAGGGAGGTGCTAAATACTTTTAAACAACAAGACCTCGTGAGAACTCACTCAGTATCACGAGAACAGCAAGGGGAAAATCTTTCCCCACGATCCAGTCTCCTCCCACCAGGCGTCTCCTCCAACACCGGGAATTACAATTTGACATGAGATTTGCGTGGAGACACAAATCCAAACCATATCAACTACACACCTATCAAAAAGGCTAAAATGAAAAATAGTTAACAATACCAAAAGTTGGTGAGTATGCAGAGAAACTGGATCACTCACACATTGCTGGCAGGAATACAGCCACTTTGGAAAAGAATTTAGCAATTTATGAAAAAAACTAAACATGCACCTATCATAGAACCTAGCAATTACACTTTTGATATTTATCTCAGAGAAATAAAAACGTATGCTCACACAAAAGCTTGCACACAAATGTTCATAGCAGCTTTGTTTGTAAAACCAAAAACTATAATTAGTCCAGATGTCCATTCACCAAGTGAATGGTTAAATAAATTGTAGTACATACATACTATGGAATACAATTCAGCAATAAAAAGGAAAAAAATATCAATTAATATAACCACTTGGATGACTCGCCAGAAAATTATGCTGAGTTTAAAAAAAAAATCCCAAAAGATGACATTCTGTATGGTTACACTGTATACCATTTTTGAGATGATAAAATTTCAGAATATTCTATATGGTTACATTGTATACCAATTTTGAGATGACAAAATTTCAGAAATGATGGATAGGTTAGTGGTTGCCAAGGGTTGGGCATGGGGTGGGGGTAGGAAATAATAGGGATGCAGTTTTGGTTATCAAAGATTAACAAAAGAGATCCTATGGTGTTGGAACTATTCAGTATCTTGACTGTAGTGGTGGAAATACGAACCTACACAGATGATAAAAATTATATAGAACTTAATACACACACACGTATAACAACCTGAGCAAATCTGAATAAGTATTTCTTTTACAAGCTGGATTATATTAATGTGAATAACCCAGTTATGATATTACACTACGGTTTTGCAAAACATTCCAACTGGGGGAAATTGGACAAAGTGTACACATATCTTTTTTTTTTTTTAAATTATACTTTATGTTCTAGGGTACATGTGCACAAACATGCAGGTTACATATGTATACATGTGCCATGTTGGTGTGCTGCACCCATTAACTCGTCATTTACATTAGGTATATCTCCTAATGCT
>NW_012104343.1:1167317-1177530 GCF_000951045.1 Mandrillus leucophaeus | reverse complement strand
AAGTGTCTGTTCATATCCTTCACCCACTTTTTGATGGGGTTGTTTGATATTTTCTTGTAAATTTGTTTAAGTTCTTTGTAGATTCTGGATATTAGTCCTTTGTCAGATTGGTAGGTTGTAAAAATTTTCTCGTATTCTGTAGGTTGCCTGTTCACTCTGATGGTAGTTTCTTTCACCGTGCAGAAGCTCTTTAGTTTAATGAGATCCCATTCGTAAATTTTGACTTTTGTTGCCATTGCTTTTGGTGTTTTAGTCATGAAGTACTTGCCCATGCCTATGTCCTGAATGGTATTGCCTAGGTTTTCTTCTAGGGTTTTTATGGTTTTAGGTCTTATATTTAAGTCTTTAATCCATCTTGAGTTAATTTTTGTATAAGGTGTAAGGAAGGGATCCAGTTTCAGCTTTCTACATGTGACTAGCCAGTTTTCCCAGCACCATTTATTAAATAGGGAATCCTTTCCCCATTTCTTGCTTTTGTCATGTTTGTCAAAGATCAGATGGTTGTAGATGTGTGTTATTATTTCCGAGGGCTCTGTTCCGTTCCATTGGTCTATATTTCTGTTTTGGTACCAGTACTATGCTGTTTTGGTTACTGTAGCCTTGTAGTATAGTTTGAAGTCAGGTAGCATGATGCCTCTAGCTTTGTTCTGTTGGCTTAGGATTGTCTTCGCAATGCGTGATCTTTTTTGGTTCCATATGAACTTTAAAGTAGTTTTTTCCAATTCTGTGAAGAAAGTTCTTGGTAGCTTGATGGGGATTCCATTGAATCTATAAATTACCTTGGGCAGTATGGCCATTTTCACGATATTCATTCTTCCTATCCATGATCTTGGAATGTTCTTTCATTTGTTTGTGTCCTCTTTTATTTCATTGAGCAGTGGTTTATAGTTCTTCTTGAAGAGGCCCTTCACATCCCTTGTAAGCTGTATTCCTAGGTATTTTGTTTTCTTTGTAGCAGTTGTGAATGGGAGTTCACTCATGATTTGGCTCTCTGTTTATCTGTGATTGGTGTATAGGAATGCTTGTGATTTTTGCACATTGATTTTGTATCCTGAGACTTTGCTGAAGTTGCTTATCAGTGTAAGATTTTGGGCTGAGATGATGGGGTTTTCTAAATATACAATCCTGTCGTCTGCAAACAGGGACAATTTGACTTCCTCTTTTCCTAACTGAATACCCTTTATTTCTTTCTCCTGCCTGATTGCCCTGGCCAGAACTTGAACACTATGTTGAATAAGAGTGGTAAGGGAGGGCATCCCTGTCTTGTGCCAGTTTTCAAAGGGAATGCTTCCAGTTTTTGCCCATTCAGTATGATATTGGCTGTGGGTTTGTCATAAATAGCTCTTATTATTTGGAAATACATCGTATCAATACCTAATTTATTAAGAGTTTTTAGCATGAAGTGCTATTGAATTTTGTTGAAGGCCTCTTCTGATCTATTGAGATAACCATGTGGTTTTTGTCTTTGGTTCTGTTTATATGCTGGATTACGTTTATTGATTTGCATATGCTGAACCAGCCTTGCATCCCAGGGATGAAGCCCACTTGATCATGGTGGATAAGCTTTTTGATATGCTGCTGGATTTGGTTTGCCAGTATTTTATTGAGGAATTTTACATCGATGTTCATAAGGGATATTAGTCTAAAATTCTCTTTTTTTGTTGTGTCTCTGTCAGGTTTTGGTATCAGGATGATGCTGGCCTCATAAAATGACTTAGGGAGGATTCCCTCTTTTTCTATTGAATGAAATAGTTTCAGAAGGAATGGTACCAGCTCCTCTTTGTACCTCTGGTAGAGTTCAGCTGTGGATCCGTCTGGTCCTGGACATTTTTTTGGTTGGTAGGTTATTAATTATTGCCTCAATTTCAGAGTCTGTTAATGGTCTATTCAGGGATTCAACTTCTTCCTGGTTTAGTCTTGGGAGGGTGTATGTGTCCAGGAATTTATTCATTTCTTCTAGATTTTCTAGTTTATTTGCATAGGGGTGTTTATAGTATTCTCTGATGATAGTTTGTATTTCTGTGGGATCGATGGTGATATCCCCTTTATCAGTTTTTTATTGCATCTATTTGATTCTTCTCTCATTTCTTCTTTATTAGTCTTGCTAGCAGTCTATAATTTTGTTGATATTTTCAAAAAACCAGCTCCTGGATTCATTGATTTGTTGAAGGGTTTTTTGTGTCTCTATCTCCTTCAGTTCTTCTCTGATATTAGTTATTTCTTGCCTTCTGCTAGCTTTTGAATGTGTTTGCTCTTGCTTGTCTAGTTCTTTTAATTATGATGTTAGGGTGTCAATTTTAGATCTTTCCTGCTTTCTCTTGTGGGCATTTAGTGCTATAAATTTCCATCTACACACTGCTTTAAATGTGTCCTAGAGATTCTGGTGTGTTGTGTCTTTGTTTTCATTGGTTTCAAAGAACATCTTTAGTTCTGCCTTCATTTCATTATGTACCCAGTAGTCATTAAGGAGCAGGTTGTTCACTTTCCATGTAGTTGAGCGGTTTTGATTGAGTTTCTTAGTCCTGAGTTCTAGTTTGATTGCACTATTGTCTGAGAGACAGTTTGTTATAATTTCTCTGTTCTTTTACATTTGCTGAGGATTGCTTTACTTCCAACGATGTGGTCAATTTTGGAATAAGTGTGATGTGGTGCTGATAAGAATGTATATTCTGTTGAATTGGGGTGGAGAGTTCTGTAGATGTCTATTAGGTCCACTTAGTGCAGAGCTGAGTTCAATTCCTGGATATCCTTGTTAACTTTCTGTCTCATTGATCTGTCTAATGTTGACAGTGGGATGCTGTCTCCCATTATTATTGTGTGGGAGTTTAAGTCTCTTTGTAGGTCTCTACGGGCTTGCTTTATGAATCTGGGTACTCCTGTACTGGGTGCATATATATTTAGGATAGTTAGCTCTTCTTGTTGAATTGATCCCTTTACTATTATGTATGGCTTTTTTTGTCTCTTTTGCTCTTTGTTGGTTTAAAGTATGTTTTATCAAAGACTAGGATTGCAACACCTGCTTTTTTTGTTTGTTTTCCATTTGCTTGGTAGATCTTTCTCCATCCCTTTATTTTGAACCTATGTGTGTCTGTGCATGTGAGATGGGTCTCCTGAATACAGCACACTGATGGGTCTTGGCTCTTTATCCAATTTGCCACTCTGTGTCTTTTAATTGGAGCATTTAGCCCATTAACATTTAAAGTTAATATTGTTATGTATGAATTTGATTCTGTCATTATGATGTTAGCTGTTTATTTTGCTAGTTGTTAGTTTGTTTGTTAGTTGATGCACTTTCTTCCTAGCATCAGTGGTCTTTACAATTTGGCATGTTTTTGCAGTGGCTGGTCCCGGTTGTTCCTTTCCATGGTTAGCGTTTTCTTTAGGAGCTCTTGTAAGGCAGGCTTGGTGGTGACAAAATCTCTCAGCATTTGTTTGTCTGTAAAGGATTTTATTTCTCCTTCACTTATGAAGTTTAGTTTGGCTGGATATGAAATTCTTGGTTGAATATTCTTTTCTTTAAGTATGTTGAATATCGGCCCCCACTCTCTTCTGGCTTGTAGAGTTTCTGCCGAGAGATCTGCTCTTAGTCTGATGGGCTTCCCTTTGTGGGTAACCTGACCTTTCTCTCTGGCTGCCCTTAACATTTTTTCCTTCATTTCAACTTTGGTGAATCTGACAATTATATGTCTTGGAGTTGCTCTTCTCCAGGAGTATCTTTGTGGCATTCTCTGTAGTTCCTGAATTTGAATGTTGGCCTGCCTTGCTAGGTTGGGGAAGTTCTCCTGGATGATATCCTGAAGAGTGTTTTCCCACTCAGTTCCATTCTCCCCATCACTGTCAGGCACACCAATTAGACACAGATTTGGTCTTTTCACACAGTTCCATATTTCTTGGAGGCTTTGTTTGTTTCTTTTTACTATTTTTTCTCTAAACTTCTCTTCTCGCTACATTTCATTCATTTGATCTTCAATCACTGATACCCTTTCTGCCACTGGATCGAATTGGCTACTGAAGCTTGTGCATGCATCACGGAGTTCTCATGCCACGGTTTTCAGTTCCATCAGGTCATTTAAGGTCTTCTCTACACTGTTTATTCTAGTTAGCCATTTGTCTAATCTTTTTTCAAGGTTTTTAGCTTCTTTGAGATGGGTTCAAATATCCTCCTTTAGCTCGGAGAAGTTTGTTATTACCGATTGTCTGAAGCCTTCTTCTCTCAGCTCATCAAAGTCATTCTCCATCCAGCTTTGTTCTGTTGCTGTCGAGCAGCTATGTTCCTTTGGAGGAGAAGAAGTGCTCTGATTTTTAGAATTTTTCAGCTTTTCTGCTCTGGTTTCTCCCCATCTTTGTGGTTTTTATCTACCTTTGTTCTTTGATGATGGTGACATAAAGATGAGGTTTTGGTGTGGATGTCCTTTCTGTTTGTTAATTTTCCTTCTAACAATCAGGACACTCAGCTGCAGGTCGTTGGAGTTTTCTGGAGGTCCATTCCAGACCCTGTTTGCCTGGGTATCACCAGCGGAGGCTGCAGAACAGCAAATACTGCAGAACGGCAAATGTTGCTGCCTGATCCTTCCTCTGGAAGCTTTGTCTCATAGGGGCACCCGGTTGTATGAGGTGTCAGTTGGCCTCTACTGGGAGGCGTCTCCCAATTAGGCTACTTGGGGGTCAGGGGCAGTCTGTCCGTTCTCAGATTTCAAACTCCGTGCTGGGAAAACCCTTACTCTCTTCAAAGCTGTCAGACAGGTATGCTTAACTCTGCAGAAGTTTCTGCTGCCTTTTGTTCAGCTATGCCCTGCCCCTAGAGATGGTGTCTACAGAGGCAGGCAGGTCACCTTGAGCTGCTGTGGGCTCCACCCAGTTCAAGCTTTCCGGCCACTTTGTTTACCTACTCAAGCCTCAGCAATGGCGGATGCCCCTTCCCCAGCCTTGCTGCTGCCTTGCAGTTCAATCTCAGACTGCTGTGCTAGCAGTGAGTGAGGCTCCATGGGCATGGGACCCTCCAAGCCAGGCGCGAGATATAATCTTCTGGTGTGCCGTTTGCTAAGACTGTTGGAAAAGCACAATATTAGGGTGGGAGTGTCCCAATTTTCCAGGTACCGTGTGTCACAGCTTCCCTTGGCTAGGAAAGGGAATTCCACGACCCCTTGCACTTCCTGGGTAAGGCGATGCCCCACCCTGTTCCATGGGCTGCACCCACTGTCTGACAAGTCCCAGTGAGATGAACCTGGTACCTCAGATGGAAATGCAGAAATCAACCATCTTCTGTGTCACTCACGCTGGGAGCTGTACACTGGAGCTGTTCCTATTCGGCCATCTTGGAACTACCCAGAATGGTGATTATTAAAAAGTCAAGAAACAATAGGTGCTGGTGAGGCTGTGGAGAAATAGGAATGCTTTTACACTGTTGGTGGGAATATAAATGAGTTCAACCATTGTGGAAGACAGTATGGTGATTCCTCAAAGATCTAGAAGCAGAAATAGCATCTGACCCAGCAATCCCATTACTGGGTATATACCCAAAGGAATATAAATCATTCTACTATAAAGATACATGCACACATATGTTTATTGCAGCACTATTTACAATAGCTAAGTCATGGAACCAACCCAAATTCCCATCAATGATAGACTGGATAAGAAAATGTGGTACATATACACCATGGAATACTATGCAGTCATAAAAAAATGAGACTATGTCCTTTGCAGGGACATGGATGAAGCTGGAAGCCATCATCTTCAGCAAACTAACACAGGAACAGAAAACCAAACACTGCATGTTCTCACTCATAAGGGGTAGTTGAATAATGAGAACACATGGACACAGGGAGAGGGGACCAACACACAACAGTGCCTGTTGCAGGGTGGGGAATGAGGGAAGCGAACTTAGAAGATGGGTCAATAGGTGCAGCAAACCACCATGACACACGTATACTCATGTAACAAACCTGCACACTCTGTATATGTATCCTGGAAGTCAAAGTTAAAAAAAAAAAAAAAGAAAAAGAAAAGAAAAAAAATTCAGTACAAAAGATATGTCTCATACAGGAACCAAACCAAATCAAAACAAAACAAAAAACAGTATTGGCTTTGTATCTCCACCTGCCTGCATCTACTTTTACCTCTGCATCTCTTGTTATTCCTTGCTATGAGCACCCTATGATTCAGTTATATCAAATGATTCGCCATGCTCTGAAGTCACCCAAATTTCACTTTTCATATTTGCCTTTCTCTCAGTGATATAGTTTGGCTGTGTCCTCACCTAAATCTCATCTTGAATTATAGCTAAATTCCATATGTTGTGGGAGAGACCCAGTGGAAGATAATTGAATCATGGGGGAAGTTTCCCCCATACTGTTCTCATGGTAGTGAGTAAGTCTCACAAGATATGATGGTTTTATAAGGCGTTTCCCTGTTTGCTTGGTTCTCATTCTCTCTTGCATGCCACCATGTAAGATGTGTCTTTCACCTCCTGCCATGATGGTGAGGCCTCTCTGGCCATGTGGAACTATGAGTCCACTAAACCCCTTTTTCTTTATAAATTACCCAGTCTTGGGTATGTCTTTATCAGAAGTGTGAGAATGAACTAATACACTCAGCTTCAGTTGCTCTTCCTTTACATTATCCTCCAAAAAGTTTCTACATATCCTGTAAGGTTCAACTGAAGAGTCAGCCTACTGATATATCCTCTGCTAACTTCTGGAGAGAGTTGTGTATCTGCTCTATTATGCTTCATTTGAGCCCACATATTTCTATCACAGCAAGTGTCACTGAACTGTGAATCTCCACTTCCATTACAACAGAGTTCCTTGAGTGAAAAATACATAATACCTATGAGTAATTAATTTCTGCATGGCATTCATGCAGCCATATTCATTTTATGTCTATCATTTTACTATCAAGAGTTAAAATTAATGGTCAGTGATTTTCATTTCTTGCAATTTTACTTCCTTAGCCAGCATAGATTCCTGGCATCATTTCTTCTCAACCCCAACAGAGGCTCAATTCCAGTACTGACTGGAATGCTTTTCATGCATGAAGAATATTGAATAGAGCTCTTTCTTACTTTCATGTCTTATTTAAACATGTTACTTGCTTTATTTTTTAACCTTTAATGACTATCACATGCCTTATTTGTCACATTTGGACTAAATAATCATTTCATTTTGTCAGTCAGTGTTAATGCTTATGGCTTGTTATTGAAATAAAGCAAATTCATTGTACAGCATGAGTAAGATGGGACAGAGAAAAAGGGAACTCTGAAGAAAGTGAGCTATTGACTGTGTCCCTACCAAAGTAGAAATCAATATATAGGTTAGAGGTAGGAAGGAAGACTGAGAAGAACAGACCGTAAAGGTAGTGAACTGAGACCCAAGCGATTTAAATTCTCATCTTGCTTTGCTTTCAACTTCTTGTATAATATTTTTTTTCCTCTTTGGGCCTCATTTTTCTCATTTGTTATGTGAGGGGAATATACTTAAGTCTTTTGTATAGCACCAGTGTGATTCTGCAATATCCACACATAATTGTATTAGTATTTGCTTAAATAAAAATTAAACTAGTGTTCTTAACTTTATGCCATTCCCACAATAATCATAAGCAATGATATCTATATAATAGCAAGTTAATGAGCTAGTTATATATTTTTGTGTGTACATTAATTACATGGACATTAATTTTTTAAGTCCATCCTATACACCTAAAATAACAACAGCTGACATTTATCTAAATTTTGCTGGGTGCCATGTGCTGTTCTAAGCTATTTATTTGTATTTAGTCATATAATCTTCACAACATTCATTGTAATACTAATTTTACAGGTGGGAAATTGTAGCACAGAGAACTTAAGGGTTTATAAAAAGTCGTGCAACTTGTAAGTGGCAAAGTCAGGACTCAAACTCAGGTAGTCTGTAGTCACACTTGGGAACAATGAACTAGAAGACATCTAGGGTCCTTTCCAGCACCATGACCCTCTGATTTTGCTTTTCTCTGGAGCACACTCTTCTGAGTTCCTAAGAGTATATTTTATTTCTACTTAGCTTAATAAGTTCCTTTCAAATAGTTTTTGTTAGACTGTATTTGATTTTTAGCCTTTTCACTGTCTTTTATCTACTCACAATTACATAAAATTGTTCACTTAGCCAGTTATGCACAATGCAGAAGTCAAATTTCATTGCAGTCCCAGAAATCACTTTATCTAAAAGTACTATAAAAAAACATTTATTCTTGACTATGAAGCGGCTGTATAAAGTTACCTCTTTCCAAGAGAGTCAGTCTGCCCTTGGAATTTAATAATTTACTAACCATCACTTTTTTTTTCTAAAAAGAAATAGCATGCACAGAAATTTAGAGTTGAAAGGAGCTTAGCTGTTATGCGATCCCAACACCAAACATTGAAATATCCCTGCCTAGACTCCCTGAATGTTGGTCATTTACCTTTTGGAGAAGAATCTTCAGAAAGTGAAACTACTGTCTCCATTATTAGGTGTTCCATTCACTGGTAAATACACCTCATTCCCTTTCCAAAATCAGATATGCCACTATGTACAGTCATGTACCACATAACGATATTTCAGTCAATGATGGACTGTATATACAATGGTGGTCCCATAAGATTATAAGGAGATCTTCAAAAAATTCATAGAAAATGCATATTATGAAAAAGTATGCATGAATTTCCATTTTTTTTTTTTAACACAAAATAAACTCATACTGAAAAGGATCTAGTTGAGTCTCCAAGAAAGATGAGATATCACTTCGAAAAGAGCCCCTATCACAGCAACATGAATCCTGCTAAAATTGAAGCAAGAACAAACATTGAATTTACACTGAAGCTTGGGTAGGAGAATGGTGAAATCATTGATGCTTTATGAAGAGTTTATGGGGCTAATGCCCCAAAGAAATTGGCAGTTTTCAAATGGATAGCTCATTTTAAAACGGAGTTAGAAGATGTTGAATATAGCACCTGCAGTGGCAGACCACCCACATCAATTTCCAAGGAAGAAAATTCATTTTGTCCATGCTCTAACTGAAGAGTGTCAACGATTAACAGCAGAAACAACAGCCAATACCACAGACATCTAAATTTGTTCAGGTTACACAATTCTGACTGAAATATTAAAGCTGAACAAACTATACACTTGATGGTTGCTAAAATTGTTATGCCCAGATCAGCTGCAGACAAATGGAAATTTTAAATAAGTCAGATCAAGATTCTGAAGCATTTCTTCAAAGAATTGTAACAGGAGATAGAGCATGATTTTATCAGTATGATCCTAAAGACAAAGCATAATCAATGCAATGGCTACCAAGAGGTGGCAGTGGTCCAGTCAAAGCAAAAGTGGACCAGTGTATTAGTCTGTTTTCATACTACTATAAAGAACTGCCCAAGATTGGGTAATTTATAAAGGAAAGAGGTTTAATTGACTCACAATTCAGCATGGCTGGGAGGCCTCAGGAAATTTACAATCATAGCAGAAGGAAAGAGAAAGCAAAGCACTTTCTTCACAAGGCAGCATGAAGAAGTGCTGAGTGAAGTGTGAAAAGAGTCCATTATTAAACCATCAAATCTCATGAGAACTCATTCACTATCACCAGAACAGCATGAGGGAAACTGCTCCCGTGATTCAATTACCTCCATCTGGTCTCTCCCATGATACATGGGGACTATGGAGAATACAATTCAAGATGAGATTTGGGTGGGGACACAAAACCTAACCATATCAACCAGTCAAGAGCAAATGTCATGGCAACAGGATTTTGGGATACTAAAGTCATTTCCTTGTTGACTTTCTGGAGGGTCAAAGAATGACATTATCTGCTTATTATGAGAGTGTTTTGAGAAAGCTAGCCAAAGAATTAGCAGAAAAATGCCCAGAAGCTTCACCAGAGAGTCCTCCCCCACCACAACAATGCTCCAGCTCACTCCTCTCATCAAACAAGGGCAATTGTGTGAGAGTTTCAATCAGAAATCATTAGGCATCCACCTTACCATTCTAATTTCACTCCTTCTCCTTGTTTTCTAATCTTAAAAATTCTTTAAGGACACCTGTTTTTCTTCAGTTAATAATGTAAAAGAAACTACATTAACATTGTTAACTTCCCAGTACAGGACTTGAGGGATGAACTAAATGTGAAATTATTACATAAAAAGTGCCTTGAACTTAATGGAGCTTATGTTGAGAAAGTTTATATATTTCTTTTTTTTTTTTTTTTT
>NW_012104343.1:1107720-1166457 GCF_000951045.1 Mandrillus leucophaeus | reverse complement strand
ATAAAATCTAGGTTTGTATACATATACTCTATGATGTTCATACAATGATGAAATTGCCTGCTGATGTATTTCTCAGGACATATCCCCATTATTAAGCAATGCATGACTCTGTGTGTTCAGGGAGGGTGTATGTATCCCCCCCATATATATATGTGCCACTCATTGGTCTTAATTTGTTATTTTCAAGCAAAATAAAAGTCAGTTTTCTTTTTCCAAAAGTTGTATATATTTGTATAATAGATAATATTCATTTTCACAAAATTAATATCTTTTCATAGAAGATAATTGAGAAAAGTATTAAAATGAACACAAATCATCCATAATTCCAGGGATCAGCATTGTTGTTAATATTTTTATATTTTTTCTCTTAATGTGAACATATATGCATGTGCTAGTATTCTGCATATATCTATTTTTAAACTGACTTGGGATTATTTATATGCTCCTATTTTCTGTGTATGGTGAGGCTTTTCCTGATACTTTGCTACATACAGATGAATCAATTTTTAATAATTTTTGGGGAAAATGAAGAACATCATACAGGTAAGGGCATCTACTTCCAGACAAAATGGGGTAACTGACCAAATGTGCACTCCTTCCTAAAAAAACAAGTGAAAATATATAAAATGATAATTTGCAAGACACTGGAAACCAGGAAATGAAGGGCCAAAATCTCTGAGAAACAGCAAACAAGTTGAGTCCTATCATTGCCCCAGTTTATTGCCTTAAGAGAGTCTCTAGGCTGTAGTGCAGGAGGAGGGTACCCAGGAGATGAACTTGACAGTCTGAGAAGACAAAGGTACATAGAGTTGTCCAGATAGTATCTAATGGGGTGAGCAAAACGTCAAAGATCCATACAGGAACTCCCTCAAATATTCAGTGCATGAATGTGAGGAAATAACCCAATACTGGAGGAAAAAACACCTAAAAGAATTAGTGGCAAGAGTGACCAGTGCCCACACAGGACCAGGAACAGTGCTTGCTCCCATTAGCCAGATTAGAATTAGGTGGAGTACACAGAAGGCTCTTGCCTCAGTAGCAGGAAATAATTGACCCTAGATTTAGTATTCTGGCCTAACATAGTTAAAAAGACCCCAAAAGATCAAAATGTTTCCAAGTAAGTCAATTTCATCCAAAAAAAAAAAAAAACCACCTCAAAAATATTTATAAAAATACATCCAACATCAAGTAAGGTAAAATTTATCATGTATGGTATTTTGATCAAAAATTACAAGCATGAAAACAAGTAGGAAATATAACCCAATTAAGAGATATAATAATCAAAATTGACCCAGAATTGACAGATGTTAGAATTGGCATATGAGGTTGCCTGTTCACTCTGATGGTAGTTTCTTTTGCTGTGCAGAAGCTCTTTAGTTTAATTAGATCCCATTTGTCAATTTTGGCTTTTGGTGTTTTAGACATGAAGTCCTGTCTCTTATACACATCTAGATGTGTATAAGAGACAGGGATTGCATTGGGAGTTATACCTGATGTAAATGACGAGTTGATGGGTGCTGACGAGTTGATGGGTGCAGCACGCCAACATGGCACAAGTATACATATGTAACAAACCCGCACGTTATCCACATGTACCCTAGATCTTAAAGTATAATAATAAAAAAAAAGAATTGGCATATGAGAACATTAAAATATTGAAACATACATCAAAACTGTATTCCATATCTTAAAAGATAAGCAGAGACTTGAAAGATATAAAAAAAGACTGAAAAAACTTCTGGAGATAAAAATTCAGTCTAAGATGAGAAACATACTGGCTAGAATAAAGAGTAAATTCAGCAATGCAAAAGAAAACATATTAATGAAAACTTGAAAACATGGCAACTGAAAACATCCAAAATAAAACTCAGAAAAAATGGAATCCAAAGAAAAATGAACAGAGCCTCAGTGAACTGTGGAGCAACTTCAAGTGGCCTAATATATGTGTAATTGGAGTAAGTGAAAAAAGGTTTGGGGTACGGGGACAGAAAAAAATATTTGAAGAGATAATAGCTGAAATTTTTCCAAATTTGATGGAAACAATCCTTATTTTTCATTTAAAATTATGTTATCAGAATTCTTCCTTGCTATGTATCATGTGAAAACACAATTCCTGAAGACTACAGAATTATCTCCCATGGATATTTTATCATTTATTTAGCCATTTGCACCTGTACATTTTGATTTATTATGATTTTTCATAATTATAAATGATGCTATAATGAATCTTTATACTCACAAATGTTGATCTGCATCTGATCCTTGAGATATATTCCTTGAAATGAGTTTACAGGGTAAAAGGTTCTATATACATTTTTAGAGTCTTGATACATAATTTTAAGCCACTTTCCGGAAAGATCATATAGTACTTGTACATTTGTATAGTATATGTAGCATGCATTGTATATTTTACCATATTCTGGTCAACAAATGTCATTATTAAAGAATAAAAAGATATTACTAAAAAAAAGAAACTTAGCTACTTTTGTAGGTAAAAATTATAAGCCTTAAAAAACTGCATTTCTTATATTATTAATAGCTAAAATATTGTTCATGTTCATTGCAAATGCCACTTCATGTCCTTAGGCCATTTTTCTATTAGTTTTAAGTGTTTTTCTTACATCAATTTTTATCAGCTGTTTATATGTTAAGGATATTAAGCTTTTATACTTGTGATGAATGTTTTTCAAAGATTAGACAAAATCTGCATGTATACATCATATGATATATTAATAACTTCCAGAGCTCCCACCCTCTTTGAAGTGCATTCACATTTATCATTGTTCTTATGTCGTAAACTTGCATCTATTTCTCCCTTAAACTGGTATTTTCTATTCTGGTTACAGAGCCTAAACCTAAGAATTAAGTGTACAGTAATTTCATTTATAACAGAATCTGTTTTGCTTTTCTTCAGTTCGCCCTATCTAAGTAATTTCTCTTTCACATCATAAGAGAATTAAAAGTAATTAAGATCCAATCCAGTGGCTATGGACTAGGGTAAATAAAGCCTGTGGTACAACTTAATGGAATAAATATTTTCTTCCTTAGGAGTTCTACCAGTTATATTTGAGTTTATTGTTCTTGAAAGAGTTAATGTCTTATTTCTAAAATATGTCTATTAAGATTCAAGTAAATCCAGCTATACTTACTTAATGCACATATCCAGTACATAAGAGAAATGGAAGATTCCTAGCCTGAGTGCCAGGAAATGCAGTTTAGATATGGCCCTGCCATCTTTCTAGAACTTGATTTCCTTCCCAGCTACAAAATGAGAGTCAAACCAGATGATCCTTAGGAATCAATCCAGCTCTGAAATTTGACAACTTTGTGATTGTTCTATAAAACAAATATTACATTTCCCTCCAAAAGATCTTCTGGGATTACTTGTATCTGTTTTAGAAAGATTGGAGGTGGGAAGGGGTCAATTTTTAATGGCTACAGGTGTTTTACAAATGTCAAAGATACATTGCTTGCACTGATAGCTGGGTTTAAAATCTTGAGAAAATAAATGCATAGTTAGAAGTTTCCAGCATTTATATAGTGAATCTGTTTGGTCTTTCATGCTTCAAGGAGCTAATAGAACCTAATGCTTCCTTTGAAATCAGTGGAAGCTCTAAACCCATCTAATGTGCCAGCTTATAACTAACAGATAAATTGGGTCAATTTTTATCCCACTAATGAAAAATAAATCAAACAAGTCTATCTTTTAAACAGCATGTAAACGATTTAATGCTTAGTGTCCTAGGTTATGTGCATAGTCTTGGGAAACATGAAAGTGAGTGACCAAACAGACTTAAAATACATCATTTTTATACATTCAAGTGTGGTTATTTAAACAATGCATTGATGAATCCATTGGATATTGCTAGGGGTAGGAAAAAAGCTTTGTAATCACTTGCATCCAAATAATACAAGTTTATAATTTTATTTTTATAAACTATGATTATGATTATATTCATGTATATGACTGTGCATGTGTTAGTGTTAATAACAACTTGTGTTTTAAGACATAAAATGGTTTTACAATATGCTCATGATTCCTGGATTGAACCTGACACCTCTGGGTTTACTTAACGTCCTAAAAAAAGAAACGGTGCTCTAATATGGAGCTAGATATTACTGAAAAAGTCAACTAGTAGCAGTAAATGTCAAAATTCACCTTAAAATGGCATCTCTAATTATAAATTGACACTAGCAAAGCACTGGCAGTTTCCATGATATTACATGCTTTACAACCTCCTGCAGCTGCCAGCCAAATCTCCTTTTCTCTTCTACATTTGCTTTTCCTTCATGACATTTAATCAGTCAACAATATGAACGCCGGAGTTCTCCTAAGCCACCCTGCAGTTTAAAATCCTGACTACTTCATGTTCTTCTGAAAGTGGGGCGGGGAGAGCAGCAAGTCTTTCAGAATGAGATCTGTACTTATCAATCACAGCAGCAGCAGGGAAATGGCCTTTGTAGGGGTGAATGTGGTTCGTTCAAGGGGGAAGGAAAAACTGTTTTGGGTTAAAATGAAGGCAAAACAATTCAGGCAGCTGGAGAGGCTTCTGAAATCTGGAAAGATGGAATTTCCAGGGTTTCGGCAATGAGGCAGAGACTACTTAAATTTATGGAAAGTAGACAGGAGAACAGCTTCAGGTTAGTCTAAAAAAGGAATCTGGAGGGAGCTTATATAGAGAAAAATCACACAGACTGAATCATACATGGGGAATGAATAGAGGGAAAACCTGACTCTGGGAGCTGTGATTATAGAGGAAATAAAGGCAGTAAAGATTAAATATCAGTCCCTAACACTGCCTCAAAAAAGCCTGACAATACATTCACAGCTGGGTTTAACCTCTGCAGGCACCACTAAGTAGTCCTTCCCTTCTATTGAGTTTCTTCCGCAGTTTGTTCCTCCCTTAAACCTCTCATGAGAAATCCTTTCCCTCGGTATGCTGTATAGTGTGTTAAAGTGTGGTCTGAGGATCAGCAGCATTGGCATCTCCTAGGAGCTTATTAGAAGTGCAGAATTATGGCTCCACCAAAATCTACTGAAACTGAACACAATTTTTCCAAGATCTGCAGATGATTCATGTGCACATTAAAGTTTGAGATGCACTGCTCTACAACACATACGATGTGCTGTCTAAAAGACTTTTTTATTGCATATCAAAACATAGGCAGATAGACTACAACTGTACATCATTGATTCATTCTCTTAACAAATACTCACTAAACACAGGCCCTATTCTCAAGGAGTTGGCACTTTCATACCAGTTATTGAACTCTCTTCCGTTCTCTGCATTACGTGAGGTGTCAAGGCTAGAAGGATAAATATGACATTGTCCCTGCCCTTAATTAGGTCACAGATATATTAGGAAATTATTAATGCAAAAAAGTGTCATGGTTTTAATGCTAAAAACGTGTACCTGGCACTGGGATTACGGGAGAACAAGTAGTGGAGACATATAAGGAAGGTGGTAATCAGGTTTTTAGAAATGGAAAAGTTTTTATAGAGGTGAGCTGAGTTTTAGGGGAAAAAAAAAAAAAAAAAAAAGCTTTTTTTGTTTTTTCCAGGTGGACCATGGGGCATTGTGGGCAGGATGAAGGAAGGGTTAGAAGGAAGAGTGTACAAGGCAGAGGAAACAATCTTAACAAAGGCTCAAGGGCAAGAAACAGGTTGGCCTATTCAGCGAACTTTAAGTAATTCCATATGGCTGGATTATAGGTTTTGAGGAGGGTGGATTGGGGTCTGGTGGTCAGAGATAAGGCTGGAGAGCTTGACAGGGGCCAGATTTAGAGGGTTGTATTGTAGCCTAAGCACTTTGGGATTGATCCTACAGAACAGCAATAAGAAGTCACTGAAGGGTTTCCAGTAAGGCAATAACAAGATCATGTTTGTGTTTTAGAAACATCACTCTGGAGGATGTTTGGGGAATGGTGATTAGCCAATTTGGCTGAAGCACAAAGTACATAGAGAAAAGTAATGGCAGATAAGGCCGGAAATGTAAATTTGGATCCAGATCATAGAGGATACTGACTGCCATGCTTTGTGCTTTGTAGGCAGTGGGGACACACTGAAAATTTCTGTGCAAGAGAATGCTTTAGACCAGGAAGAGACTAAAGACAGAAGGCCAGTTAGAAAGTTATTGCAATAATTTAGGCAAGAGGTAATAAGAACCTGATGACTCCGAGAATAGAAATTAAGGGATAGATTCAAGAAGCAGGTGCACAATTATAAGCACCGTTTCATTACTCATTTTAGGATACCACAATTTCATACATAAATCAGATCTTTATAAATGTCTTCATTTTCACATCCTAATATAGCACTTACTTCTGTACCAATCACTGGGGGAGATACTCTTAAAATTCTTTGGGTCACTAAGGACAAAACCTCCTTCCTGTTGATTTAGTTTGCAGGTCCGTATCTCGGTTCCATGTGGAAGCTGCTGCATACCTCTAAGTCACCCAAACCCAAAATAAAAATTTTGTTACAGAATTGTTCTCTATTTGCCTCTTTGGTTGTTTCTCAATCCTGAATATGTTTCTAGGGAGGCTTCTAGGTTATTCTTTATTCACTTTCAAGAAAATAGCCTTCCCTTTTCCCATCTCCAGCCCCTTTTCTACTCCCACATTTTTTTTCACTTAGAAGCACTGATTCCACTAAGTGGTAGGTAGGGAGATCAAAGTCACATTTCCAGTTCTCAGTTTTTGTTGTTGTTGTTGTTGTTGTTTTTAATAATGTGAGTAAGTTGTAGGGTAGGTACACGATGATCGCATTTCATATATCTCAACTACTGCCAGATTGGTTTTTTGTATGATTTGTGGTTATGGAGCTTTACGGCTGGTGTGAGGTTATTTTGAATTTATTCAGAAAGCTCCTTCAAGTGTTTCAGTTTCACATCAAGAATATTTATAATTCTGGGTCAGGCATCATGTTTTGCTTGACTTCCAAGATACAGAATTCCAAATGGCCATTTGCCTGCCTCTCTCTCTCTCTCTCTGTATATATATATATATACACACACACACACACACACACACACACAGACACGCATATACATACACACACATACACACACACAGATATATATATATATATATATATAATGTAGATAGATAAAGCACAGTATATCTCTCTCCTGTAATCAATTTTCCTGGTACTGGATGGCTTCATTCTTTCTAATTCAAGACTCACCAGGCCTAGAGAGTGATTAGAAACATTCATGCTTTAATATTAACACTTACAAAATCTCCCTGTTCTTATCTGAGCTTTGCATTTTTGTTAAGATGCTTAGCCAGAATGGAAGCTGCCCACACAATGCTTGTATAAAAAATTATACTTGCTCAATAATATTCATATCTCCACCCACTTTCGAGTGGAACAGAACAAGCATTATGATATGCATGTACACATTTGCATAAAAATATACCATACACAAATTCAGGTTTGCATGCCCAATTCCAAATGCACACCACCATAGAAATGCACATTTGAAAAAGCATGCACTGTCAATGTCCAGACGTTTTCCTCCCTAGAGAGTGATTTTTTTTTTCTAAAATGAAAGAATAATAATAGCCTTAATTTATGTAGTACATTTTTTCCATTCTCTTCCCTTTACAAGAGATAAGAGTCGATTATTTTATGAGCAACTTAAAAAAGCATAAATTTTTTTTTCCTTTAACTATAGATTAAGGTAAGGTGTCCCAGGAGACTAGTTCCTCATGCAAATTCGAGGGTGAAGTGAAATTTGTCAATATATTCTTCCTTTTATGACAGTCTTTCCTTCTCTTATGGCTACCCCAATTCTTTGCCAGCCAGCTGAGAGATCTCTATTGAAGAAATCTCTTGGCTAATCTCCCAATTTCCCATCTCTTACTACAAAGGGTGTCAATTCACAAAACACAGGCTGACACAATCCTATTGAGTCCTCGCGATGGTCTTGTAATTTTGTAAACACATAGAGCAGATGTTATATTTATTTAATAAGCATATTTTCCACTTCTATGAGTTCTACTTTCTTTTTTCTATTTACCTGTTGTATTTTTATTTCTTCCTAGTTTTCTTCTTCGGTTTTAATTTTTTAAGCTTTAATTTTTTTTTTCATTTTTAATTTTCATGGGTACATATATTTATGGGGTACATAAGATATTTTGGTACAGGCACACAATGTGTAATAATCACATCACAGTAAATGAGGTGTCCCTAACCTCAAGCATTTATTATTTCTTTGTATTACGAACATTCCGATTACATTCTTTTAGTTATTTTTAAGTGTACAATAAATTTCTATTGACTACAGTCACTCTGTTTTGCTATCAAATACTAGATACTATTCATTCAATTTTTTTGTTCTACCCATTAGCCATCCCCACTCCCACCTGGTTCCCAACTACCCTTCCCAGCCTCTGGTAACCACCATTTTATTATCTCCATGAGTTCAATTGTTTTAATTTATAGCTCCCACAAATAAATGAGAACATGTGAAGTTAATCTTTCTGTGCCTGGCTTATTTCTATTAACATAATGTCCTCCAGTCCCATCCATATTGCTGCAAATGACAGGATGTCATTCTTTTTATGGCTGAATAGTACTCCATTTGTGTATAAGTGCCACATTTTCTGTAGTACATTTTCATTTCTATTCGTCTGCTGATGGACATTTAGGTCGCTTCCAAATTTTGGCTATTGTGAATAGTGCTGCAATAAACATGGGAGTCTGTAGATATCTCTTCAATATACTAATTTCCTTTCCTTGGGGTATATACTTAGCAGTGGGATTTCTGGATCATATGATAGTTCTAGTTTTAATTTTTTGAAGAACCTCCATCCTGTTCTCCATAGTGGCTGTACTAACTTACATTCCCACCAACAGTGTACAAGAGTTCTGTTTTCTCCACATCCTTCCTAGCATTCACTATTGCCTGTCTTTTGGATAAAAGCCATTTTAATCGGGGTGAGATGATTTCTCATTGTGGTTTTGATTAGCATATCTCTGATAATCAATAACATTGAGAGCACCTTTTCTTATACCTCTGTGCCATTTATATGTCTTCTATTGAGAGATGTCTATTCATATCTTTTTGCCATTTTTTAAATGGACCATAAGATTTTTTTCCTGTAGAGTTGTTTGAGCTCCTTATATATTCTGGTTATTAATCCCTTGTCAGATAAGTAGTTTGCAAATATTTTCTCCTATTCTGTGGGTTGCCTCTTAACCGTTATTTCCTTTGCTGCGCAGAAGTTCTCTAATCTGATGTAATCCCACTTATCCCTTTTTACTTTGGTTGCTGGTGCTTGTGGGGTATTTTTCAACAAATCTGTGCCCAGATGAATGTCCCAGAGTGTTTTTTACAATATTTTCTTGTAGTAGTTTCACGTTTGAGGCATTAGATGTATGTCTTTAATCCAGTTTGATTTGATTTTTGTATACAATGAAAAATAGGGGTCTAGTTTCATTCTTCTGCATATGGATATCCAGTTTTGCCACCATCATTTATTGAAGAGGCTGTCTTTTCCAAAATGTATGTTCTCAGCATCGTTGTTGAAAATAAGTTCACTGTAGATGTACGGATTTATTTCTGGGCTCTCTATTCAGTTCCATGTATCAATTTTTATGCCAGTACCATGCTATTTTGGTTACTGTAACTCTGTAGTATAATTTGAATCCTGGTAACATGATTCCTCCAGTTTTGTTGGTTTTTCTCAGGATGGCTTTTGCTATTCTGGGTCTTTTGCAGTTCCATACAAATTTTAGGATTTTTTTTTTTCTATATCTGCAAAGAATGTCATTGCTATTTTCATAGAGGTTGGATTAAATGTGTAGATTGCTTTGGGTAGTATGGACATTTCAACAATACTGACTACTCCAATCCATGAACATGGAATATCTTTCCATTTTTTACGTACTTTTCAATTTCTTGCATCAACACTTCTAGTTTTCATTGCAGAGCTTTCACTTCTTTGTTTAAGTCCATTCATTCCTAGTTATGTTATTTGTACCTACTGTAAACAGGGTTACTTTCTTGATTTCTTTTTCAGGTTGTTTGCTGTTGGCATATGGAAATGCTACTGATTATTGTATGTTGATTTTGTATCCTATAACTTTACTGAATTTATCAGTTTTTTAGTAGAGTATTTAGGGTTTTCCAAACATAAGATCATATCCTCTGCAAACAAGGATAATTTGACTTCTTCTGTTCCAATTTGGATGCCTTTTATTCATTTCTCTTAATTGATCGCTCTAGCTAAGACTTTTAGTAATATGTTGAATAACAGTAGTGAATGGTAACATTCTTGTCTTGTTCCAGATCTTATATCAAGGGCTTTCAGGTTTTTCCAATTCGGTATGACATTTTCTGTAGGTTTGTTGTGTACAGTTTTTATTGAGGTGGAGTGGAGTATCTTCCTTCTATACCTAGTTTTTTGAGGGTTTTTATCATGAAGAGATGTTGGATTTTATCAAATGCTTTTTCATTATCAATCAAGATGATCATATGGATTTTGCCTATTATTTTGTTTGATTTGTGTATATTGAACCATCCTTGCATTCCCAGGATAAATCTTACTTGGTCATAATGAAAGATCTTTTTAATGCGTTGTTGAATTTGTTTGCTAGTATTTGATTGTGGATTTTCGCATCAAAGTTCATCAGGGATATTGGGTTGTGGTTTTCTTTTTTTAAATGTGTCTTTGTCTGCTTTTGGTACCAGGGTAACACTGGCCTCAGAATGAGTTTTGAAGTTTTCCCTCCTTCTCAATTTTTCAGAATATTTTAAGTAGAATTGGTATTTGTTTTTCTTTAAATGTTTGGAGAATTCAGAAGTGAAATCATCAGGCCCTGGGCTTTTCTTTGTGGGGAGACTTTTTATTACAGCTTTGATCTCATTACTTATTATTGATCTAGTCAGGTTTTGGCTGTCTTCATGGTTCAATCTGGGTAGTCTGTTTGTGTTTAGGACTTTATCCATTTCTTCTATGTTTTTAAAATGTATTGGCATATAGCTGCTCACAGTAGTCTGTAATGATCCTATGAATTTCTGTGTTAGGAGTTATAACGTCTCCTTTTCTGTCTCTGATTTAGGTCTTCTCTTTTTTTTTTTTCTTAGTCTGCCTAAAGATTTGTCCATTTTGTCTACCTTTTCAAAAAACTAACTTCATTTGTTGATCTTTTGCATTGCTTTTTAATTTCAATTTCCTTTATTTCTGCGCTGATCTTTTGCTATTTTTTTTCTACCAATTTTGTTTTTTTTCTACTAATTTTGGGTTTTGTTTCTACTAATTTTGCATTTGTTGTTGCTTTTCTTGATCTTTAAGATGAATCATTAGGTTGTTTGTGTAAAGTTTCCCTACTTTTTTGAGGTAGGAACTTAAACTTTCCTCTTAGTACTGCTTTCACTCTATCCATAAGTTTAGGAACATTGTGTTTTTATTTTTGTTTGTTTCAAAAATCATTTAAGTTCCTATTTATTTTCTTCATTGATCCACTGGTCATTCAGGAGCATATTGCTTAAATTTCATGTGTTTGTATGGTTTCAAAACTTTATCTTGTTATTGTTAGTTTTATTCCACTGTGATCAGAGAAGATACTTCATATATATATATATATATATATATTTAATTTTTAACTTGTTTTGTGGCTTCAAGTATGATCTATGCTTGAGAATAATCCATATTTTAAGAAAAAGAGTGTGTATTCTGCATTGTTGAATGAAATGTTTTGTGCATATCTATTACGTCCATTTGGTCTATAGTGCAGATTAAGGCTGATGTTTCTTTGTTGACCTTCTGCCTGGAAGATATGTCCAATTCTGAAAATGGGGTGGTTAAGTCTACAGCTATTATTGTATTGGAGACCATCTCTTTCTTTAGCTCTAGTAATATTTTCTTTATATATCTGGGTGCTCCATTGTTGGGTGCATATATATTTACAATTGTTATATTCTCTTTCTGAATTGACTTCTTTATCATGATATAACGCCCTTCTTTGTCTCTTCTTACAGTTTTTGTCTTGAAATCTATTTTGTTTGATATAAAGTACAGCTACTCCTACTCTTTTTCCGTTTCTGTTGGCATGGAATATCTTTTTGTTTTTTTCTCTAGTTGCAAGATTTAATAGAGTGAAATAGAGTGAAAACAGAGCTCCCATACAAAGGGAGGGGACCCAAAGGGGTTGCCATTGCCGGCTCGAATGCCTGGGTTTATATCCAGATCCTCGTCCCTCCTGCTGTGCTCTCAGGCAATAGATGATTGGCTATTTCTTTACCTCCTGTTTTCGCCTAATTAGCATTTTAGTGAGCTCTCTGATTGGTTTTCAGTCTCTCTGTGTCTTTATAGGTGAACCGTGTTTCTTGTACACAACAGATACTTGGGTACAGTTTTTTTTATCCATTCAACCACTCTCTGTCTTTTGATTGTAGTGTTTAGTCTATTTACATTCAATGCTATTATTTACAATAAGAAATTACCACTGCCATTTTATTATTTGTTTTCTAGTTGTTTTGTGGTATTCTCTTTCTTATTTCTTTCCTTTCTGTCTTCCTTTTTTTCAAGATGATTTCTCTGATGGTATGTTTTAATTTCTTGCTTTTTATATTTTGTGTATCTGTTGTAGGGTTTTTTGATTTAAGTTTACCATGAGGCTTGCAAATATCATCTTATAACTAATTACTTTAAACTGATGATAATTTAACAATGATTGCAAAACCAAACTAACAACTAAGCAAAGAGAAAACTAATAAAAACTCTTCACTTTAACTTCACATCCCTTGTTTTTTAACTTTCTGTTGTTTCTATTTATATCTTCTTATAGTATCCCTTGAAAAGTTGTTGTAGTTCTTATTTTTGGTTGGCTCATCTTTTAGTTTTTCTACTCAATATATGAGTAACTTACACACTCCAATTACAATGTTAAGATGTTATGTGTTTGTCTGTGTACTATAACCAGTAAGTTTTGTATCTTCAGATGTTTTCTTATTGCTTGTTAATATCCTTTGCTTTCAGATTGAATAACTCCCTTTAGCACTTCTTGTAAGACAAGTCTGCTGTTGATGAAATCCCTCAGCTTTTGTTTGTCTGAGAAAGTCTTTTATTTCTCCTTCATGTGTGAAGAATATTTACCCTGGATATACTATTCAAGGGTAAAAGATTTTTTCCTTCAGCACTTTAAATATGTCGTGCTACTTTGTCCTAGCCTATAAGGTCTCCACTGAGAAGTCTGCTGCCAGGCGAATTGAAACTCCATTGAATGTTATTTGTTTCTTTGCTCTTGCTGCTTTCAGGATCCTTTCTTTATATTTGGCCATTGGGAGTTTGGTTATTAAATGTCTTGAGGTAGACTTATTTGAATTGAATCTGCTTGGTGTTCTATCACTTTTTTGTGCTTGAATATTGATCTCTTTATCTAGGTTTGGAAAGTTCCCTTTTATTATGCCTTGTGAATAAGCTTCCTATTTCAAGCTCTCTTCATCCTCTTCAAGACCAATAACCATTAGATTTACCTTTTGAGGCTATTTTTCTAGATTCTGTAGGTGTGCTTCATTGTTTTTTCTTTTGTCTCCCTAATTGTGTATTTTCAAATAGACTGTCTTCAAGCTTGGTAGTTCTTTCTTCTGCTTGATCAGTTCTGCTGTTGAGAGAATCTAATGCATTCTTCGGTATGTCAACTGAATTTTTCTGCTCCAGAATTTCTGCTTGATTTTTTAAAAATATTTGTCTTTTTGTTAAATTTATCTGATAGAATTCTGAATTCCTTCTCTGTATTATCCTGAATTTCAAAGAGTTTCCTCAAAACAGCTATTTCGAATTCTCTGTCTGAAAGGTTACATATTTCTGTCTCTCCAGGATGGTCACTGGTACTTTATTTAGTTCATTTGGTCAGGTCACATTTTCCTGGATAGTCTTGATGCTTGTGGATACTCATCCACGTCTGGGAATTTAAGAGTTAGGTATTTATTATCATTTTCTCAGTCTAGACTTGTTTGTACCCATTCTTCTTGGGAGGGTTTTCCAAGTATTCAATGGAAATTGAGTACTGTAATTTAAGTCTTTAGTTACTGCAGCCATATCAGCATTAGGGGGTACCCCAAGTCCACTAACACTGAGACTTTTAAAGACTTACAGAGGTCCAGCCTTGGTGGACCTAAGAGAGAATCGGGTGAGATCTGAGAGAATTCCATGGATTATCAGGCACAGAATTTTGTTGTCTTCTTTTACTTTCCACTAACAAACATAGTCTTTCACTCTGCACTGAGCAGCCTGGAGATAGGGGAGCACTCCCTGGAGAGCACAAACACTCCTGTGGCCACCTCCACTGAAACTGCACTGGGTCAGATCTGAAGCCAGCATAGCACTGGATCTTGCCCAAGGCCTGTGGTGACCACTGCCTGACTACTGATGATGTCCACTCAAGGCCCAAGTGTTCTTCAGTCAGAAGGTGGTGAATCCAGACAGGCTTGTGTACTTCCCTTCAGGGTGGTAAGCTACCACTTGTCCCAGGATGGGTCCAGAAATGCTGTCCGGGAACCACAGCCTGGAGTCAGAATCCTTAGGAATCCACTTGGTACTCTATTTTTCTATTCTACTGCAGCTGAGCTGGCATGCAAGCCACAAGACAAAGTCTTTCCCATTCTCTTCTCTCCTTTCCTCAAGCAGAAGTAGTCTCCCCTATGGGCACCACTGCCCCAGGCCCATGTTGCGTACTGTGTGGCCACTGCCAATATTCACTCAGGGCCCAAGAGCTCTTCAGTCAGCTGTGGTGAATGCTGCCAGGCCTGAGTCTCTCCTTTCAGGGCAGTGGGCTCCCCTCTGGCCCAGGGCAGGTCCAGAAATGCCATCTAAGAGTCACAGCCTGGAATCCGGGACCTTAAGAGCCTGCTTTGTGCTCTACTTCACCGTGACTGAGCTGGTGCCTAAGCTGCACAACAAAGATTCTTTTATTCTTCCCTCTCCTTTCTCAAGCAGGAGTCTCTCCTCGTGGTCAGCTCTGCTCAGAATGTACTGGGCCATGCCAGAAGCCAGCATGTCTCTGAGTCTTGTGGCAAGTACTGCCTGGTTACCACTGATGTTTATTCAAGGCCCATGGGCTCTTTAGCCAGCAGGTGACATATCTTGCCTGGACAATCTCCTTCCCTTCAAGATAGCGGGTTCCCTTCTGGTGCAGGGTGTGCCTAGAAAGACAGGGAGATAGTGCCTGGAATGGGGGCCTCAGGAGTCTGCCTAAGACCTTATTTGACCGTGGATGAGCTGTTATTTCTGAGTTGAAAGATGAAGTCCCCTTTACTCTCCCATCTCCTCTCCTAAAGTAAAAGGAAGGAGTCTCTCTCAGAACTGTGGGCTTCACTGTCTTGGGTTGGGTGAGGAGTGGTGCAAGCAGTTCCTTGGTTGGTGTCTCACTAGGTCATGTACACCCCAAGTCTACTGGCTCGGAACCCAGCAAAGGGCTAAGGTTTGCCCAGGAATTACAGTCCTTGTGGCCTAGACCATCTTTCAGGTTTCTTTAGAACCAAAGAGCACTTTAGCCCACAGTGGTGTGGCTAGCCAGAACTTGGGATCCACAAGCTGGAATAGATAATCCCCTCTGACTAGGGATGCTCTAAGTGCTCCCTCTTAGGCTCTTGCTGACTTCTCCCCTGTGTTGCTTTCCATTATGACAGGGCAGCACTTAGTTCCAACGCAAAGTCCAACAATCACTGCATTCTTCCTCTTCCAAACACACAAATTCTCTCTCCATGCCACACTGCACTGCCAGGGAATGGGGCAGGGTAGGTGTAGGCAATTCAAGGTTGTCTTTCCTACCTTCTCTTTCCTAGATATGACATTAAAATCAGGTACTGTGATTGCTCACCTAAATTTTGGTTGTTATAAAAGTGGTGTCTTGTGTGGATAGTTGTTCAATATGGTGTTCCTGAGGTGGGGGAGTACAACAGCTGGAAGATTCTATTCATCCACTTTGTTCTACTTTTCTTCCTATTTCTTCAAGCTTTTAGAAAATATCTGTTAGGACGTTCCATAAAATTAATTTCACCTGAAATGAATTAGCTTTTGAAAGTTGATTTTGTTAGATGCATTACTCAATTTTAGATTTCCTTATTTTTTTTTTGAATTCTGGTTTTCAGGCGCCCATCCTGCCTACTTCTGCCTTGCCCCTGACCTTGGCTTTTGACAGTAATCCTAGATCCAGTCTCCACTTTCGCACAAAACACTTTTAGTCCTCTACCAAACAGAAACTGATACTCTGGGTCAGAGCATAGTAGTTCCTAAGCCCCAATCCTGTATACTTCTTAGGTTTCTATTCCATTTGAAGGCCACTGAAATGTTCTATCTTGTTTTTGAACTTGGCCTTGTCTTTTAGATTTTTAGTCTTACACTTTATTTATTTCCCATTGTTATGTATTATAAACTTATGGGGTCATATTGA
Source organism: Mandrillus leucophaeus (assembly GCF_000951045.1). Classification (NCBI taxonomy): domain Eukaryota; kingdom Metazoa; phylum Chordata; class Mammalia; order Primates; family Cercopithecidae; genus Mandrillus; species Mandrillus leucophaeus. Next base: position 1,150,052 of record NW_012104343.1, on the reverse strand, counting down.
CCAGAAGTTTGTGGCATCCTCATTTTATTTATTAATTTTTATTTTATTTATTTTTGTATTTCCTCAGAGACATTTGTTCTGAACCTCATTTTACAGATAGAAATGAACTGAAAAAGGTTCATTAGCCTGCTTCAAGTTGCAAACCTAATCCATGGTACAGTCTGGGCTACCATTTAAGTCTTTCACTTGGTTCTGATGATCAAAATGTATTTCATTTTACAGAGAGCTGCTCTCAGTGAACTGCTGATCAGCTGTGATAAAGCAAGAAAGTAAATAATGTAGAGTCAGAGAACCTGAACTCAAGTTCTCACTCTGACAATTACTACTCTCTCTTGGCCTCAGTTTGCAATATTGTATAACAGCAATACAGTCATGCATCACTTAACAACAAAGATATGTTCTGAGAAATGCATCATTAGGCAATTTCATCACTATGCAAACATCAGAGAGTCTACTTATACAAACCTAGATGGTATATATTTTTATTTATATATATATTTTTTTCATATGGAAAACCAAAAGCCCCAGTACCATTAGTAAATATCAATCATTTCCCCTACTTGATCTGCAATGCCAATATCAAGTGCCAGATATCAGGTTTCTAGATATGCTCTATTTTAACATTATGAGACCATCATTATTGACCCAAACATTGTTGTGTGACAAATGACTACACTACCAATTATCTTACACAGTGGTCATAAAATTAATACATGTGAGAATTTTTATAAAAAAATGGAAAGCACTATATACACATGAAAGTTTTAACAGCTAAAAGATTTGTCTTTTTAAAGATACATAAATAATGTGTATTTATTTCTGAGAAATAATAAAATACAGATAAGCATGAAGGAAAGAAATTGCTTGCAATGTAATTTAGCATTGTATTCTTCTAGATTTATTTCTATATATATTTAAATTAGCAACTGAATCAAGCGCACTTGTCAAAATTTTATCTATATCCATCTATACGGTAATAAATCATGAAACTGGCTCCTCAAGAAGTTTTGGGGAAGGGTTTTGACACAAAATCAGGTAAAGTAACATTAGGTTATTTGCCAAATATAGTATTAATTGTCTTACCTTGATTTGTCACAGTCTTTGTGTTCAAGTCTCAAGGACAAAGCTTCCATTTAGATGGAACAAACTATTTGTGGATTAATCTTCCATATTTCATGGTTGCAAGCTAGAGAATCCTCTTTAGCTATCTGGAGCAGAAATGAATCATTCTAGATATTAATTAGCTCATGGAATCTTTTGGAGGGCTAAAGAATCAAGCTCAGATGTTTCACCAGAAACAAGGCATCCAGCATTAAAGCCAACAGAAGAAATATCCATGCACACTACTTAACTATTTTAGAAGAACTGCGCATTGGTTTCACACGAGTACCAGTACCTACACCTAGATTTAAGAGATTTCACTAAAACTGTCCCTAAAGAACCAGACATCTCTATCACCATGCTTGCCACATGTGGCTACTGCCTTCTCTGTTTCCTTCTACTTCTAAATTTGCTCAGTGGAACCAAATTCCAAGTAGAAATGTAGCTTCAAGGAAATCTAGAACTAAAGTTCTGCTTTGTTTTGTTTTAATTTTTCAGGCTCTATGGTAGGAAGGTAAGATATAATGGAGCCAGAATGGGTAATCAATAAGCCAGTCCGCAGTATCTGGTAAGTACTGTAAGTAGGTACAGGTAGGCACTATAATTTCCCCCATTTTACAGATAAGGAAACTGAGCCTTAGGAAGATTATGTTATTTGGTCAATAATAAATATATATACAAGGAAGCCAGGATTTCAACCCAGGTATTATGATCAACATTCACCTTTTTAGCTACTATAATATTTAATAATTACTTAATTACATGACTTCTCCTTAGAAGAAAATGAATGTCTGAAGAACGATAATTCTTTCTGATTCAGTAAGCACTTTCCAGTATCAAATTCTGGGGCCTTCCTTCATTCAAAACTTCATTCAGTCATTCAAGACTTTTAATTAAATACCTACTATGTGCCAGCACTCTTCTAGGGACCTAGGAATATGGTGGTGAACAAAACGTGCATAGTTCCTGATATCATGGAGGTTAGCATTTAGTGTTAGAGTTACAGGTGAAAAAGTATGCATTAATTATGACTAAAAAGATATATAAAAATAAGAGAGCATTTAAATGGGAGATTTAAGCTAGCAGGTGCAGGCAGAGAAAGATTTCCTAGGGAAGCTGTTTGAGTTATAGAAACCCGTAAGATGAGTAAGTATCAGCTAGACTAAGGGACAGGTTCTGGGAAGAGAGTATTGTAGGCACATGGAATAAATAGAGTATGAGATGTCCTAGAGGTTGAAAGGAGGTCAGGGAATTGAAATAAGTCAAGTGTGGCTAATTATAGACAGTAAGTAAAAACCGACCCTGCGATAAGGTTAAAGAGGTAGGAACTCAACCAACATTCACTGAATGAATAAAGGTGTGCAATCTCTAGTACATGGAAGCTGTGATGCCTTCTAAACTTCCTGCTTCCACTGAGATTCTATGATTCCAAAAGAGGCAGTATATCTTTGTATATTTAGAAAAGAAAAGGCGAGGCCAGAGTGGTAAACTGTCCCCAAATCATCAAAATATATTGATAGTCTATATTGACACTTTAGAATGAACAAATCACTTTTGTGGATGCTACGGATTCTGCAAGGAGAAAAGTAGAATGGATCCATTTGTCTAACACCTAAAAGTAAAATGAGAAAGACCAACAGAATAATTTAGAATAATTAAAATTAAGTAGATTAGTTTTTTCTCTTCTTCTTTATATGACCTTTGAGATAATGTTTTGTCTTTACTAATAAAAATCTTTAGAACTTTGCCTAAAGCTCCTTCTCAAAACAATAAATGCACAGAATGCTTACATCAAGAATACTAAAATTTATTTTTAATATATTTTTAATCAAATAGAAAAAATCAAACTGCCCTATTTCTGTCAAAAGAAAAACACGATATAATCAGTAGGCAGAATCCTCAAAATTACTCAACTAATATCAAATACAAGTTTTCAAATCTTTCAAAGATTTACATTATGTATTCCAAAGTAACAGCTAAAATCATATATTAACTTACACATATATCTTTTAAGTCTACCAATAAAATGTATGACCATTGAAACACATTTAGTGACGATCAGGAGCCACATTCAATGAAGAAAATAAAGTAGCAGTCCAGCCTTTCTAGACTACATGAGAATAGATCCAATAGCCCATGATTCACAATTGTTTTTAAGTACATGGTTTATTTCTCTATTATTTGAAGTTTGTTTTTTTAGACATATATTTGAACTTCAAACACTGTCTTTGACATTCCTGAAACAGCTTTAACATTACTTTTCTTTATCTCATTGCCTTCTCTCCCAGGTCAGTGGGCAAAGCTTAGGGCTTCCAGCATAAGGTTAATCCCTTTATCTGTCCTCTGAATCTCATTGCCAGCTGCTTTTTCAGGGACCTCACTTAATTATTGCTCTCCTTTCAGCATCTACAACCTTTTCCTCTCAACTAAATCTTTATTCTCATCATATAACCATGTTAAAATCTCTGTGCTGGCAAAAACAATCAAAGACAAATAATAAAACAACCCCTCAAGTATTCTCTCCTCATCTGTAATTCTTGTCTTCTCTTTTATTTACATTCAATATTTTTGAAGAGTCATTGGTATCTATCGTCTTTCTCACCTCTCACTCACCTCCACTGCAATCTGGCTTTTACCCTTATGTTCCAATGAAATTAATCCTGAAACCATCACAGTGACCTTTTAGTTGTTACATGCAGTGGGCACTTTTTAAGTTGGGCTGATCCCTCAGGAGCATTTGATATTATTAACCAGAAATTTCCTGGAGCATATAGAACTGCGGGGAACAATAAGCCATGTTCCCAGAATCACCACATGGAAGGGCACCCAATTAACACTCAATTAAACTATTCTTTGTGCACAAAATAAACCTGCATTGTGTTAAACCAATGGGATTTATAAAATTGTTCTGTACATAATTGTTCTAGCACATAGCATTACTTACCTTGACAAACACATGAATCTTATTAGGTCATTCTTAATCTGTCTCCCTGATTACCATCTATTCTCCTGCTGTGAACTCTATGCCTTAGCCACACAAACCACTGTGTGTGTATATGCATGTGTGAGTGTTTGTCCATGCTATTCTTAATTCCTTTCTTCCTATTATTTGTTGACACATTCTTTTAGTCTCACAGCCTTTGAGAAAGCTTCCTTGTTTCTGACAAGCATATTTACTCAATTTCACCTCATATATCTTTCTGTTGTAGCACTCATGATATTGTATCATAATTGTTTTCTGTCCCTTAAGAATGGATTCTTAGATTTTTGGAATACGTAAATTATAGGATTTCTAGGCATGCTTTATCAAAACAAGGTTGAAATGATAAACACTGGGCCCTTACATAAAATTTTGTAAGAACATCAGGTTCTGACAAAGAAGAACGAATTTGTGGTTTTATATTTTATTTCCCTTTAGTTAAACCCTAGTTATCAAAAATTTATAATTTCTTAAAAATAAAATCTTGCCTACTTTTGGGCAACAAATACATGAATCAAATATCCTTTGTTTCTAATTTCCTTAGAGGTGATATTCTATGCATAAAAGAATTATCTTTTGCAAATTATATTTGCATATGATCAGTCACATTTTTTGTATTTCAAATGTATTAATATTTCAATTAGCTAGAAGCAATAGGAAAGAGATTTATCTAGTCTGCTGTGGAAGTGTTAATATAATTTTAAAAAACAACTAAGAGCACTAATTTTGTTGTCAATTTCATATCCTTATAATTACCTCTTAAATAGGCAGCACTTTTCTCATGGTAATCACTGCTGTTTTCAAATGGCTTGCAAAGAAGAAAAGCATTTAAGCTAACTCCAAGAACAGATGAAACTATTTATTTTGACATTTGTCGGCTTTGGACCATGTCCTTTCCAGTTCTGAAAAAGACAACCTGGGAACTTTTGTGTTTAGAACAAATAATTTTAATAACTTTAGAGGTGACTTAAAATGGAGCTGATTTTAGGTGTCAGATAAAATGATCCTAATTCATCTTATATCAAAGGTACTGGGCAGTGACATTGGTTGGGGTGCAGTCAAATTGTTACTATGCCAATCACTCAGTAAAGGAGTCTGAATTGTCAGTGGACAAGATCTAGAGACCTGAGAAAAAACTCCTTTCTTTCCAGCCCTCTCTATGATAGACACTCAAGAATGTGAGAAAATGCAGGGTAATTCTTTTAGGCATGGTCATATCAATTCAAAGGAAGACAAAATAGTTTAGGAAGTGGATTCTAATGCAAGAGATAGTTTAGAGGAAGAATGGAAAGTGATGTTAGTATAGTTTATGAGGTAGTGGTTTCAGTTGTTAAATATAGATAAAGAGAACAGAAGAATATAAAGATTCTAAACTGTATCAGAAAGAATCATGGAACTTTAAAAGCATAAAGGACTTTAGAGACACATCATTTTCGTTCAATCCTTTCATTTTTAAAGAGGAGGAAACTGACCTTTAAAAAGGTTAAATCACTTGACCCAGGTTGCACAGAGAGTTAGTGAAAATAGTGTCTATGGGTTCCCATGGTGGGGATAGGGAAGAACATGTAAGGGAAGAAAGGAAGTGGGTCTCTTTTCATTCTGATCCAGAAACGCAAATCCTTTAAAAGGGTAGGCAGACCTTTTTTAAAAAACAGCTGGCATCACCTGCGGAGCTGAGCCAAATGCTGTGGTTGGTATCCAGCCTGAGCCAAAAAAAAGTGTTCTTTGTAAAATTTCTCTTTGTGCATGGATAACCTTCACAAAATTAGTCCATGCTTGCTTTTAAATTACTTTGCACCTGTCCTAATCGTTCCTGGGCGAAAATGTCCTAAGAGTTACATAGGGTTTATAAAATTGGGCTACTGGCATTATTTTTAGGAGCACACTCCCTTACTTAGCTTAGAGAACAATTTTTTTCCTACTGATTTGGGTGCCACATGCCTTATAACTCAACTTCAATTTTCCTCCAAAGGTATCCAATTTATTATCCTTTTCTTTAGTGTATATTTGCTTCAAGAGACAGTCTCCACAATGCTGATTGGGATATCATATGAATTCCACAAATTCACTTTGAACTCCTTGGTTTTAGCTTATAGGATTTCTACATTTTGACTCATTTTTCTTATATGTTTTCTTGATAGTTATCCCCCTGCCTAAACAACTTAACTCTTCCTTTTCTTTTTTAACTTATCCACCTCCCTAAACGCATGTATACATTCATTCTCTCTCTCACTCTCTCTCTCTCTCTTCTCCCCCTCCCCACCACCACACACATAAAATCATAAAAGCAGTTTTCCCAAATGGAGAGGTATGAAGCCTGTGAGAGGTCCAGAGAAGACCAGGAGTTGTAAACGTGCACAAGCCAACTTAAAATACGTTATAAAGGCATCAGTGAGAATGTCAGAGTAGGAGACTCCAATAGCCTTACTCTCCACCAAAAAGAAAAAAAAAAAAAATTCTGGCAAAACTGTCAGAAACAAACTTACTGGAATTCTGGGAAATGGGATGTCTGCGAAATTCTGGGATGTTATCGGATCATGGGGCGGATTTCTCCTTTGGTGTTGTTTTCGTGAGTTATCAGAGATCTGGTTGTTTAAAGTGTGTAGCACCTCCCCCTTCTCTCTCTTCCTCCTGCTCTGGCCCTGTAAGACATGCCTGTTCCCCTTCACCTACTGCCAGTCAAAGGTTTGCAGTAACCAAGAGAATTCTTAATCAAGAGAAGGACCACTGAAACCCAGTGGGAGAGGTTTATAGTATTTTATTTGTGTCCATCCCCTCCATTCCTGGCTTAATGGTAGTCCTGAAGACAGCACCCTGTTCTACCAATGTGGGTCCCAGTACCAGAGGGAGCAGAACAGATTTTGTTCTGAAAAAATTGTGGTTGCCTGTTTTGACCTATCAGGTGGCTTCCTGAAGGACTAACACAAGGGACTTGCCTTTATTTTGCCTATCTCAGAACTCTCTCAGGGCACAAACGTGGCTGCACAGACAGCATCTATATAAATACTTAATAGCAAATCAACCAGCCACTGTCACCCTCATGAGACAAAGAATATTAGGTGGGGTAAACAATAAACAAAACAAAAAACTTGAGAAGAAGGCTGGGAAGTGAGATGCTTGGGGAGTAAGGGTTTTGAGAAGCTTCCACATATTCCCAGGTATCTAGAAGGTCACACACATGCACAGGGCAGGCCACATGATCAGAAATGATCTTGAGAAGATCGTAAAGTCTCATCTTTGGCTGAACTTCAGGCTCTGTGAAAGCAGTAAACGAAGTTGAAGGCAGAGTTGTAAACTGCTTAGCTGAGTGTTAAAGGCATGCCCCAACATACACACGGAGCCCTGTTGCAAAGACTGAGAGAATTTTTGTTTTATCCAGGCATTTAAGGAAATCTTTGTCAAATCAGTAGCTGACCATTCACTTAGTAGAACAGAGATTTCAGTGACCACATAGGATAAAAAATACTGTCAGTAAAAAATTAGAAAAGTCACTAAACACAAGTACAATCCAAAACGAGTAGCAATAACAAAAACCTGGGGAGAAGGAGAATCAGATTTCCAGTTACTATATTATAATATTTAAAATGCCAGTTTTAAACAAAAAGATAGTAGACTTGCAAAAAAAAAAAACAATAAAGTATGGCCCGTTTAGAGGAAAAAAAGAAATGAATATGAACTGTCCCTGAGGAATCCTAGACACTAGATTTACTAGACAAAGAACTTAAATCAACTGTCTTAAATATGTTTAAAACCATAGACGAAGAACCAAAGGAATATAGGAAACCAATGTCTCACCAAATAAAGAAGGCAGAAATGATATAAAGGAAGCAAATTCTGAAACTGAAATGTACAAGTATAATACTGAAATAAAGAAATTACTAGAAGGTTTCTACAGCACTTTTGAGCAGGTAGAAAAAAGAATAGAGAACGTCTAGATAAATGAATTGAAATTATCCATTCTAAAGAACAGAAACAAAATAAATGAAGATAAATGAACAGAACCTCAGCAACCTTTGGGATATCATTAAGCATATCTACCTATCTAGCTATCAGAATCCCAGAAGGAGAGGAGACAGAATAAAAGACAAAAAGAATGCTTGACCAAATAATGGCTCACAATATTTCTATATTTTGGCTCACTTTTCTTATATATTCTTCTTGATAGTTACCCCCACTTGAACAAATTAAGTCTTCCTTAAAAAAAGAAAAAAACAAAACAAAACAAAAAAATGGCTACTTCCCCAAATGCAAATTTAATAAAAGACATAAATCTACTTATTCAAGAAGCTCAACAAATACCAAGTAAGATAAACTCAAACAGATCTAAACTGACATATTATAATCTAACCATCAAAAACCAAAGCAAGAATCTTGAAAGAAGCAAGAGAGAAGTAACTCATCATGTACAAGGAATTATCAACAAGAATAACAGCTTATTTAAACTGTAGAAGACTTAAGACAGTGAAATGACTTATTTAAATTGCTGAAAGAGAAAAACTGTAAATTAAGACCTATATTAAGCAAAGCTATCCTTTAAAGGTAAAGGAGAAATTTAGACATTCACAAAAAGTGAAGGAGTTTTTCACTAACAGACTGGTACTGTAAGAAATGTTAAAGGGAGTTCTTCACCCTGAAACAAAAACACACTAGGCAATAACTTGCAGCTATATGAAGAAATAAAAATCACCAGTAAAGGTAACTACATAGGTAAATATAACAAATAGTATTATTGTAATTTCAGTTTGTAACTCCTCTTATTTTTCCTATGTCATTTAGAAGACAAAAACATAAAACAATAATTATAAATTTATGCTAAAGGGGACACAATGTGTAAAGATGGAATTTATGACAGTAACAACACAAACAGGTGGGAGAGACCTATATTAAAGCAGAGTTTTAGTCTGGGCGCAGTGGCTCACGCCTGTAATCCCAGCACTTTGGGAGGCTGAGGCAGGCGGATCACAAGGTCAGGAGATCGGGACCATCCTGGCTAACACGGTGAAACCCCGTCTCTAGTAAAAAATACAAAAAATTAGCCGGGCATGGTGGCGGGCACCTGTAGTCCCAGCTACTCGGGAAGCTGAGGCAGAAGAATGGCGTGAACCCGGGAGACGGAGCTTGCAGTGAGCAGAGATCGTGCCACTGCACTCCAGCCTGGGAGTGCAGAGTTTTATATACTATTGAAGCTAAGTGGGTATTAATTCAAACTAGATTACTTATAAATGTAAGATACTAACTGTAATTCCAAAAGTAACCTAAAAGAACAAGTGAGAAATGTTCAGAAAAGTAAATGAGAAGGGAACCAAAAGAGATTACAAAAGGAAATTAAATTAATAACAAAAAAGTAACTAATATAAAAAACAGTAATGGAAGAATTAAGGAACAAAAAAGTTATAAGACATCAGAAAACAGATAGCAAAATGGCATAAGTTCTTTATCAGTAGCTACTTTAAGTGTAAATGAATTATACTATCCAATTAAAAGGCAGAGATTAGAAAATGATTCAAATATATACTGTCTACATGAGACTCATTTTAGATTCAAAGACACAAATAGGTTGAAAGTTAAAGGATAGAAAAAGATATTTCATGCAAAGAGTAAAAAAAGAAAAAGCTGGAGTGGCTATACTAATATCATACAAAATGTACTAAGTCAAAAGTTGTTATAAAAGAAAAAGGGAGGCATTATATATTAACAAAAGGGTCAATCCATCAAGAAGATGTGACAATTAAAAACATACATGCATCTAACAACTGAGTCCCAAAATATATAAAGCAAATTTGACAGAAATGAAGGCAGAATAAACAGCTTACAGTAATCATAGGAGATTTCAATACCCTATTTTCAATAATGGATAAAATGACTATACAGAAGATAAATAAGAAAATAAATGACTTCAATGATACTGTAAGCCAACTAGACCTAATAGACAAATACAGGACATTCTTTGGAGCTACATATGGATGATGGATATACAACATTGTGAATATACTGAATGCCAATGAATTGTATACTTTAAAATGTTTAAAATGGTACCTTTTATGTTATGTATATTTTATCACAATAAAAAATGCTTACCTATTGATATGTTGGATCTCTGTCCCCACCGAAACCTCTGTCAAACTAATCCTCAACGTTGGAGATGGGGCCTGGTGGGATGTCATTTGATCATGGCACAGATCTGCCTTTTAGTGCTGTTCTCATGATAGTGAGTGAGTTGTCACGAGATCTGGTTGTTTAAAATGTGTAGCACCTCCCCCTTCTCTCTCTTCCTCCTGCTCTGGCCCTGTAAGATGTGCCTGCTTCCCCTTCACCTACTGCCATGATTGTAACTTTCCTGAGGTCTCTCCAGCTATGCTTCCTGTACAGCCTGTGGAACCACGAGACAATTAAACCTTGTTTTTTTGTAAATTACACAGGCTCAGGTATTTTTTTTATAGCAGTGCAAGAGTGGAGTAATACAACTATGGACACTCACCAGGAAATAATGCATTATTAGAAGGAATTAAAAACTATGAGCAAAAATGAACACCAAATTATTTAACTTAATAAATCCATCACTTCTGCAAATAGAAGACAACTGTAGACATCCCAGTTCTGAGGCAGGAGGGTATAAGAAAAAAGAAGCTGCTAAAAATTAGTAGCCCATATGAAAATAAAAGCAAGAGTTAAAAGTGGAAAACCATGAAAAAGTTTTCTGTGTGAGAAAGAAATGAGATTGGGGTACAAAGGTACTGCTTTTTAAATGAAGAATTCTAAAATGATTTAAGGCTTTAAACTGTGTGAATGCCTAACTTGTTTTAACACCAACCGATGTTTAACATTAATGCAAACATCAATTAATTAAACACTTCAACCCTCAAATATAGTGTAGGAAAAACCATACTCACTTCTTAGGCTCAGTATTATCAAAATGATTGGGTCACATCCACATCTTTCTGAATGTATTCAGCTACGGTTACTTAGTTCTGCATTGGTTTTGTGTCTGTCTTAATAGCAATCACTCCAAATCTAATAGTCTCAATCACAGCTCTCAAGTATTTTTCTCTTTTCCCAAATCATTCTCATTTTATTTTGAGAACTATTTCCCTTATAGTAATCTAGGTTTATGAGTCATTTTCAAAATTACAAAGTGCTTTATCATTCCACCTTTTTGAAAATCTCTAGAATGTAAGTGTTTTAGAAAAAAATCTTAGTATTTTCTGCCTTGTGAGTCTGCTGAGGGGCAGCCAGTAGAGTCAGTTCGGTTGAGTTAAAATAAGCAACACAACAAGAGAAGGGACATTGGTCATGCAAGTCTTATTTCCTGAGGCACAAGACTTTGAAATGAGTCTTACAGGTTTTAAGATGATCAACTCGCAGAGGCCAAGGCCCACTAAACTAACTATATACTAAAAAATGAGCCATTGTAAATGAATATTTTCTTGTAATTTTAAATTAAACTTTTTGGGGGTGGTCTTTTATAATTTTTAATTTTGGTGGTAATCCTGGAGTTTATTTGCACTATTTTTAGTTTTTAACTTTGTTTTATTTTTGAGAGTTATGGGAATGTTAGTGTTTCAACCTGTGATAGTAGAAAACACATTTAAAAATCAGACAGAACCGGGTTTGAATTACAAGGAACTTTTAAGTCACGTAAGCATAGATAAATTAGTGTCTTTTCTTACCTTCGGTTTTCTTCTCTATAAAATGATAATGTCCAGTTTTCATTGTCATAAGGATTAGAAATAATACAGATAAAGAAGCAATCATGGTATATGACAAAGAACAGGTGCTCAAATTTGTGGCTTTATATTTATAGTTAAAGCATATTAGTATTAAAGTCCTCATGCCTCAATTAGATCAGTTCTTACATTTTACCAGGAAGGAAGCTAAGGATCAAGAAGAGTGATCTGACATACATCAATAAGACATAAAGCTAGATAATTCCAGAGATTAGTACTGAGGTTTCCTGCTTAAGCAACAATCTTTTCCTTCCCTTGGGCTCTCTTCACTAGGGATGAAGTCTACTATTTAAAGGAAAGTTTAAAATAATTTATTGAACATAGGAGAAAGCAAACCTCAGAATATTTGGAAACGTGACTTAGATGCACCTTCTGAGATTAAAACTTGACCAAAGATGACCCACATTTTCTGAAGGCTTTGCCAATGTTTGCTTGTTAGTGACTTGGAAAAAGTAGATACTAAACATGAAAAGTACAATTTCTTCTTGCCCTTCATTAAAAAAATATAAAAACATGTTCTTTACTCCAAGACTGAGTCTGACCTGCTATTACATTTGATAAATTAAAGTTCTTCTAAGATTAAAAAAAATTCCTTTAGCAAATTTTTCCAGCTAACATAGTACCCAGCATACAATAAGCATTTAATAAATACTTGTTTGATGAACAAGTGAATGTGTATGTTCTCATAATGCTCATGAGAAGTAATGATTAAAACAAAAGTATAAATAAGAACAGAAACATCAAGCATTTTGATGAGGATCTGGGAGGGGGGAATCTGCTATGAGAACAGCTTGCTCAGACAGAGAAACACCAAAGACTTCAAAAAAAAAAAACACACTGACCTGAGTTCTGGCATAACTACTTCACTGCAGGCAACAAAAATTCTACTTTGCCTTTAATCAATGTAATGAAACTGTGCCTTAAGATGCTTTCTTATTTGCATATCTCTTGCAATCCGTGTTGCATACAATACAAAAAGATTTATTTTAAAGAAATTAATATATCTTGAGAGGCCATCCCCATCAGTCAAAAGACCCATCTGAAGATAAAAATCACACCATTTATAAAAACCTTAGAAAGATCTTACAAATCCATTAATTATTTACTTAAAAACTTAAACATCCAGAGATTGGGTTCTCAGCTCTCATTGGCAAATTTGCTCCTCTAAACACTTCCTAATGCACATGAAAACTATTTCCCTGAGAATCTAGTTCTCTAAGTAGTCGAGTTATAGAGTCTATTATAGATATAACTAAAGATTCTCAATAACTTTTAAAAACTTGGTTATGACATAGTCTGATGAAGGGTACATTTCACCTTATGAACTGCTTCATATTGTAATTCAAATTGCAATTTGACTCTTCACCCCCAAACAGGGATCTTATCACCACAAGTTTCACTGTACACAAAACTGAATCATATTAGCCCAAGCCCAGGTTACCTTTCTCCTAATTAGAATCTTTCCTTCTCCCCAGTGTGAATCTCACAAGGATACCAGACCAATCTCATTAGAGGCAGCCCAGTATGATGTGGTCTTTAGAATCAGATATAGATGGGTGAAATGCTGGCTTCACTTCATTTTATCTCTGAGCTCTTGGGTGAATCTCTCAGCTCCCTTATGCCTCAGTTTCCTTACTTGTAAAACTGAGATAATACCAATCTCATAAATTCATGAAGGAGAGTAAACATGTGTGTCTGTAAAAATCCTGGCATATGATAAGCAAACAATAAATGGTAGTGGCTACTACTATTATCATATCATACCATACTGCTTTCTCACGTCACTTCATACACAAAAACCACAAGATACACATGTCATATCAAATTAAATTGAATCTCTTCTATTGTGCTTTTAATGCTTTCTATATTCTGACATAGTTTTATCTCCTCTCCCAGAATTCCAGAGCATAAATTACAACTGGTCAACTTAGTTCTCTTTTAATCTTTTTCACTTAGCATGTCAATTCCTGCATGTCAATAATGTTGCTATTACTTTCTTTCACTTTGCTTGCTCCATTATGCCAGGACCTTCACATTCCTTAAGGTTTTAGTTCATGTCCCATCCATTTCCTCTATGAAACAGACTCTTGATGGCACTAGCTCATTGCTTTCTTCTCTAGCTTTAGGGCCAGGTCCCTTAGAGGAACTGGGAAAAGGATGGAATTTGTCTGTGATGTGCTCACATTTTTCTCTATGACAGCCTGCTCTTCTTTCTATATAATCCTATCACTTCAAGCATTTATTTTACACTGTTATGGAGGCCACTAGTGAATAAGTAATTTTCTTTTCCATTGATGTTACTAGGATTATAGTCCAAAGAAAGGATGCATCTATGTTTATGCAAATTAACTTGATTTCAGCTAAGCTTGTTATTGGCACACTGGGTTCTCTCCTGATTCATGCAAGATAAAAGAAGTATCATAAAAATCTTATGAACTAATTGGTAAATATAAGTTAAATAATAGCACAGTGTATATACTAACCTCAAAGAATATTAATAAAAGGGTCTATACAACCAGGAAAGAGGTCTTTAGTTATATGTCACAAGGGTCTGAAATGAACCAAAGACCCTTTTTCTGTTCATTAGAGACAACATTGGGTAGTATGGAAATTCTCAGATACTCATTCCTGGGTTATACTCCAGACACACTGTAGAGTAAAGCCTAGAAAACATATAAAAATGTTTCTTGTATGGTTTTGGATGCACCAGAAATCATAAATATAGTGGTCAAACTACATGCTTCAGAACCAAAGATCTGAATTCAGAGTTTGTCTCTGACTTTTTGTTTGTAAGTGATGTTGTACTTATCTGAGCCTCACTATCTCCTCATGTTGAGTGTTAAGTGACATGATGGATGTATAGTGTCTCGCAAATAACAGACACTAAATAGGAAAAATTTATCTATTATTTGGATGAATACGCAAAAGAAATATTCATTGAATAAACTGTTGTCACACCATTAAGAAAGAGAACGAATACAATAAATGCTAAAACAACTTTGAGTCTGGGACTAGTAGGCCAAACATACATAATATTAACATGGATAAGATTACTAAGTGGATTTAGGTTGCAAAATCAATTGCATAAATAAAGGATAGGAGACCTGCGGAATAATAACAGTTGACAAGGGAGAAAAAAATCACCCGGAAGTTTTTATTGACTTGAAGTTCAGTAAGAGATAAGTATATGACTCAAACAATCTTTGGAATAGGAAAGAGAAAGTTGGGAGGGTATTAGCATATCCATCGGTGTTTGTATCTTCCACAGCTCTTAGTACAGTAGTTTCTTTACAGAAAAAAACACAAAGGCATTACAAATATGATGTTTGATGTCAATAAAAGGTCAACATGATCTCTGTATTACTATTAATAACTAAGAGTATGATATCTAATACTTATTCAGTGCTTATTTTGGGCAATATAATATGCTAAATGCTTTACATGTATTATTTCCTTTAATTGATAAAACATTTATCTCAAAATCTTTGTAAATACCCATTTCTTTGAATCCCCAATTTTAAACCCAGACAGTCTGTGACCTAAGAGAGTGGAATTGCTAAATCATGATAATAACTCCCATTAAATAAGGTAACTGTGCTTCAGGTTTCATAATTGGTAAGTGCAGGTTGGGATAGTGCTAGAATTATTTCCTTAGCTTTGATGTGAATTTCTCTGTGCAATTCACTTTAACAATTACTTCAGATCTGCAATTTGAAGTATTTGCAGTCTTATTTATCTTTTCCTGCCACAATTTATTCCTTAACCAAAGTTTAGGTTCATTCTGTTATTTTAATGCCTTTTTAGTTGTCTTTTGACTAAAAGGTGAGTAATACTAATTTAGGAGAATCATATCATTCAGACTTAGATAAGCCTCACTGCCCTGCAAAAAGAAGCTCATTTCTGTTTGCTTGGCTTTCTGATTTGGTGGCCTCTGCATGGAGATTCAAATTTCATTTATCATTTACATTTGTCATTTTGTCTTCTGACAGTTTGTTCCTTTATAGTACCTTGTTTGCTGATAGCTCTGATTTCATGCTGTTTGCCAATGCAGAAGGGAATATTTTTCTTTAATACGTTACATTTCTTCCCTCCCTACTTAAGAACTATTTACTCAGCTTACACTACATACCTGTGCATTTATTTGGAATTTTATATGTTTTGGGATACTTTATATCTCCTTTCCATATTTGAATAATTATAGTTCTTGATCTCTGTGGCAAACCTACCCTTTGTAGTGTTTTATTTATATCCTTTTCCTTTTCTTAGTGAAGAGAAAAGGATGGAAATTATAATAAAATTATTAAAATTTATAAAATTCAGGGTCTAATCAGAGGACAGAAACTTATATAGATTAACATTTACTTCTTAATTTTCATACACTGCTTTGTGGCATTCAGGTGATCTTAATTTGTATGTAGTAAAACATATTGATTCTTTTCTTTATAATTAGCTGCATGATTTTATTACTAGACATTATCCCCCATGTGGAAGTCAGTAAACACAAGACCCATACTTCATTCAATGTTACTTGAAGTTAACTATTTAATCCAATGAAATTTATTTTATCCCCTCTAAATAGTGACTATTCTCAATATCATTTGTATAATAATTCATTCTTCCCATAATATGTTGATACTTCCCCTATAAAATATTATGGTTTTTATATTTAGTAGGGTCTTTATATTCTATTAAGTTCCATAAATTTGTACATTCTACTGGTATCTACAATTTTTAAAGTGGTAAGTTTAATTCATTACATGTTTATATTTAGTAGGGTCTTTAAATTCTATTACATTCCATGGATATCTAGATCCTACTAGTGCCACAGTTTTTAACTGGTAAGTTTAACACATTCTAGTATCTTGCAGGGAAAAGTTCCTGCCCCTCACTGTGCATGTGTGTGCAAGCATACACCCACATACACACACACACACGCACAGAGTTCTACTCCACCACACATCACCCAAACAACAAGTATTATGGAATGTTTCATACATAGCCAGGAATTGTGTCAGATGACATGAATAGAAAAACAGGTAAAACTGACATAGTCCCATCCCTTATGGAGCTAAAAATATGTAGAGGTAGAACTAGACAAACAAGCAGGCAATTCTATTACAGATAGGCTATCCTAGGGCAAGTAGAGTAAGCTATGAGCAGCCACTGGTACAGACACGGGGGAGAAAGAAAAGCTTGCCACAGACGATGAAATGAAACTAAAATCTAAAGTGTGTGAGATATGAAGAAAAAATGGCCAGGCAGAAACATCAGGACAAGAATGAAATAAAGAAATGATCTCTCTACCCCACTGTTCTTTTTAGAAGTTCTTTTAAATATATTTCATCCATTTATTCATTCAAGTTGTTCTGATGATCCAGTACCTCATTTGGTTTGGAAGCTCAGGATGAAATATTGATTGCTGTGTTACCCAACTTTATGCATTTCCTCTATAATTCAGGCACTTGATACAAACTAGTCTACTACTTTTATGTCTGGTATCTACCCTTAATGTACATGTTAGCTCCCATTTTCCTATCTTTCTCTCTTGTTATATTTAGTAGGGTATTTTATTATTTAGGTAGATAGTTTCGTACTCATTATTCATACTCATTATTCTCCAGGGTTTATTGCTTACTACCTATGTGACTGGAATAAAGCCATAAATAATTACTTTCTAAAAAGATTGAAAGAAATATTGTAGTTAAGTGTGCCAAGAGCATAAAAAATAAAGCTTATAAAAATAATACAATTATTCTTTCTATAGGAGTGCTGAGGCTTATGAAAATAGTTTATTGTCAAAAATGATATAAAAATTCTTTTAAATGAATGATTTACATATTCAATCAGCTTAATAATATCTTTGAAAATTGTGTTCATTTGCATAGATACCACTCACCTCCTGTAATGGGGAATGCAAAATATGATGTCTTTAACCCATTTTGACCAAATATGCCCAAAGAAAACTAATGCTTCAAGTATCGATCAACATTTAACAGTATTTTTGACCTTTATATGTTTATTTCAGGCAGGATACTAGTTAATCTTAGTGTAAACTACTTTTAATTATTTCTGTTTATTTTATATATCCTGGTAGTCATATAAATACCAATTATACCTTTTACAGTTTTGCTTCTCTATTCTTTCCATGTTTTGGTAAAGTGTTAATAATATTTCATTACATGTTTTCACTTGGCGGGCTTGCTGTACAGTACAGCTCCATTTATTTTTTTTATTTTTTATTTTTATTTTTTTATTATACTTTGAGTTCTAGGGTACATGTGCATAACGTGCAGGTTTGTTACATATGTATATTTGTGCCATGTTGGTGTGCTGCAGCCATCAACTCGTCAGCACCCATCAACTCGTCATTTACATCAGGGAGTACAGCTCAGTTTCAACAGTCAATTAATTTTAGCAGAACTGAAATTGAATTATGAAATATTTCTAGGCTGAGAAGAAAACTATGGTAAACTCTTAGCTTTTCTACTTTGAATTGTAATCTTTGCTCTTTTTCACTTCTCAGAGAATACCTAATCTAGACTAAATAATTAACCGACTGGCGGCATAATGCATTAATTGTGGAGAACGGTAAGCTGGCTTTCACATCCATCTTTGTCACTAACAGAATCTCATCATGGGCAAGAGTCACTTAACGTCTTCAGGTCACATTATTTTATTATTTGTAAAATGAATTAATAGGATTACAGGCTCTTCAAAGTCCTTACTATCTCTAAAATGTTAGAATTCTGACTCTACCTCATACATAAAAAGAACCAGTAATTCGAGTGTGAGTGCAGGGGTTTCTAAAGGCCAAATATCTAATACTAAATAATATACTATAGATAATTGCATTATTTGCTCACAACTAGTCATCCTTCCCTTCAGCACAGTTTCCCTGTGGACAAAGTATATTCCCTGCCCACTGATTTTGGGCTTGGCCATGTGATGTGCTTTGACTTATGATATACTGTGAAAGAGTCAGTGTGGTAATCCCAGGAAAGGCTTTAAGAAGTGCTACATGCTTCTCATCATTTTGTTAAGATTATGTCCTCTTTCATAAGCACAGCATGTACACAATAGTAGTTTTCTTGAGCCTGGGTCTCTCAGTGAAAAGACGTGTGGAATAGAACAACTGACCCACGCCAAGCTGAACCTACTCTGAGCCACTTGTGGGCAAGAAATAAATCTTTGTTGTTGTAAGCCATTAAGATTTTGTGGTTTATTGGAGATCATTATGTTAAGTGAAGCAAGCCAGGCACATAAAAACAAACACACATTCTCACTTATTTGTGGGATCTAGAAATTAAAACAATTGAACTCATGGACATAAAGACTAGAAGGATGGTTACCAGAGGCTTCTAGTCTGAGGAAGGCTTCTACCAGAGGAAGGGTAGCTGGGGACCTGAGGGGAGGTGGGGATGGTTAATGGGTACAAAAAATAATAGAAAGTATGAATAAGACCTACTATTTGATAGCACAGCAGGGTGACTACAGTCAACAATAACTTAATTGTGCATTTAAAAATAACTAAAAGAGTATAATTGGATTGTTTGTACACAAAGAATAAATGCTTGAAGGGATGGATACCTCGTTCTTCGTGATGTAATTATTTCCCATTGCATGCCTGTATTAAAGCATCATATGTACCCCATAAATAATATGTACCTACTATGTAACCACAAACATTAAAAATAAAAAAATTAAAATATTTTGTGGTTTGTCGTCACAGAAAAAGCTGACAACTCAAGTACTAGGTGTACTTTTTAGAAAACTGATAAAAGGAAACTATTTTTGAAAGTCTCATTTCAAACACTTTATTAAGCAACTTCTTATGATCAGGGCTTTTGTTCCTTCCTTGATGCCTGGTATTGTACTGTATCAGCTAAAATTAAACATAGGAAAGAAGAGAAGGAAAAGTATGTTGAAAGGGGAGTTAATAATGTGTCTCTAAAGTTATTTCTCAGAATTAGTAAGTGTTCAAAGTACAAACGGATGAAAAGTTTGGAGTCAACCTTCTAGCAGTGTTGTCAATATACCATCAATATGATTTGGTTAATAGACTAGCTTCAATATGATTTAGTGAATCTTGTCTGTCTCTTTAAATTTGAATATCTATATGGCATTTTCAAATTAATTGAATAAATGCATTATTAAAACCTCTAAAATCACATAATCATTGGGATAACTCGCGATTTGTTTACATTTTGTAACAGCACACTGGGGATGGGGGAAATGCTGAACATTTGACCACATTTAATTTCAAAGGAAAAATTAGTTTTAAATTGTGTTTATATTTTATGTTCACATTTCCTTTACATTCACATAAGTAATTAAGATGACTAAGTACTTATATCAATGCATGAAAGCATCTATGTAAATTCCAAATGCCAGGAAGAAAGTGAAGGAAAACATATATGCCATGTAGGAAAGATAATTATACATTTTAAAAGTATATTATCAATCCAAAATAATTATGAAGAAAATCCTAATAATTGACTTCACTGTAGACAATATCCTAACACATTACAAGGACATTGCACAGCTTAATGAAATGAGATAGCATATTGCTAAAATCTATTGGTGTCTTAAAAAGTGGAGGGGGTTTTATGACAACTATAACCTTAGCAATTTTATCTATACCTATAAAATAATTTGACACAATAAAACCTTATAATCACCGCCAACATTAGATGAGTTAAAATTACCTGCCAGTCTGCTGAGAGACTTCATTATACATTATCTTTACATATATCATCTCATATCCACTATTCATAAAAAAGATCCTATGACAGGGGTTCTGTCATTGTCCTTACTTTATAGATAAGGCAACTGAGGTTTAGAAACATAAAATACATTGCCCAAACTACGTGGCTAAAGGTCAGAAAATATGACTTGAGAATTTAAATTCTTCATGTTAAAGTGTGTCTAATAAATGGAAGAGATGAAAAAGTCCTTCAGGTCATAAGCCTAATTTGAAGATATTAAATGTCTATCATATCCAAAGTTACATAGATGGAAGCAGAAATTAAACAAGAACTTCAGTTTTTTATTATGGCATCTTGACACATTTTACCATATATTTATAAAAATATCTGCTATAAAGTTCTTGAAATTTTATTTCCAAACATGTATTTTACCGACCAAGTTTCAGGGTGATTTTTATAGTCCCATATCTTAATAAATGCAGTCAAGTTATCTGCTAATTTTTACAATTTCCCCTCTGAAGACAGCTCAATAACCTCTAAAAGATACATTTTATCCCAGTAGGGGTCTAGGAGTATGAAAATAATTAAGTTTTAAAATGTCTTTTGTTATTTTATTCATATTTGATGACTTAATTAAGGGAATTATGAGATACATACCCAAAGCAAGTTGATCTTAAGAGTAAATAATTATCATTTCCACTAGGGTCAAATTGCACATCTCAGTGATGTTTGAAAATTATCATAACCTGGAGGATGGTTATAGATATGCTATTAAATTGTCAAATATATTGCAAAGATTAGGCGAATTTTTTTCATTACCTCATTATGGTTAATGCAGATAAAAGACTTTTCTCTACCTAGCCTGTAAAAAATGCTTAGGAACTAAATGTTTAGAAGACTTCCCAAATTCCACTTTTAGTAAAAAAGACAAGTGATAGGATAGGAAGGTAAAAGTTAAAGGATAAACTAGAAACTAGGCAGGAAAAGAAGGAAGAAATTATTTCCCTTAGTAACAAATGTTTCAATAAAATCTATTTAGTAAAATCTTTAACAGACTTCATTATTTTACCATTGACTTCAGCAAAAAATGGATAAAATGCTATGATTAACAAATGACATGATGCCAAGAGAAATAAATAATACAGTGTATAACTGATACAGGCTACCAATAAATTGAATAAGGTGAAATTTTTAAGTAATAAAGACAACATTTTACATTGAGACAAAAAAAAGTCAGCATTCCAGCAGAGGCAGATTTACCACACAGGTCATGAAGCTTAAGCTTCAGGATGCTTGATTTACACCAACATCTTCCAGAGCCTGTACCTAATGTATATATGATAATCCTATTCTTAAAGGGGACCTCTAAAATGATATAAGCTTCTGACCCCCAAAAACCTGGATATGCCCTTAAGTTTTAATTCCAATAGTATAATACAAGCTATTTAACTCTGAATCCCTCCAGCATTATTCAACAAACCTTTCAGATCAAACAAGGACAAATAAAATCACCATAACCCATACCAGAGCGTATCTTAGTGATAGAAGTCAACTTACATATAAATGGGAGATATCTTCATTTGAGACCACCAAAGTTGGCTCCAGAGCCCTTACCTTAGTGAGATGGAGGGGACTTGTATATGTAAGAGGAAAACTAGGCATGTTTCCAAATAGATACAATTACCCTCCTTCTCACCAAGGTGAGGGCTCTGAAGCCAGCTTTGGAGGTCTTAAATGAATGTCGCTCCCAATTACATGTAAATTGACTTCTGTCTCCAAGAATGCCCCCAAAAGGAGAGGGTCCAATCAGCACCACCCTTAAGGTTTGTAAGATCCTGGGCAAATATTTTATTTTTTTGCAGGACTCCTGTCTATATAAACAGTTTGATTAAGGATGTACTGCAAATTCACAGACTCATGCAAAGTATAGTGATTCATTAATGAAGATATGAATAATGAATAGATAAACAGTATATACATATTTGTTTATTGTATATGTTTATTGTACAATGAGTGCACATGAAGATTCTTTGTAGTGTCTGATTACTGTTTCTGTTCAGATCCAGAAACCGTACCTTCATGTTCCTTATTGTCATATGTCCCATGCCTAACTACTTTCGCATCTCCCATCTGAGAAAAAATGTAGCAATGCTATTATTGTTACTACCATAGCTCTTTGGAAACTGTGTGTATTTAAGCAACACAGACTGTTTTGCACCTGTAGTTGTCTAATATCATTTACTTAATGCTGTACATGATTACTCATGACACTGCATCATCTATCATGCACCCTGTGAATTCTGACTTTGGTGACTCTCTTGAAGATTGTTATGGTGTTGATGGTCACGAATGCAAGTCATTCCCAGAGCATTTCAGATAATGTGAATGATGGTTTGTTTTCTGGTCATGTTTTTACTGATTGTAATGTTATACCATAAACATATCTTCCAACCATGTGTTTCCTCAACTATTTAGATCAAAACCACGGCATTACTAATTGCATTGCTGATTGCTTTTGATGATCGCTATACTCCCACCTTCCACAAATTGCCACCAGTGAGGAAGACAGGCAAGGGTCCTAGGGGCAGTGAGAGAAGATACTTTCTATTTGTGGAAAGGAATGTCCATTGTTCATTCAGCATGGCTTAGAATTGATCCCCCTACCCCAAAGAACACAATATCACTGCATCAACTGTAGAATATTGATTGAAAGGATCTACTGGCCATGCTGAGCAACAATCTAGAAGAGTCTTACCAGAAAGCAGAATGATCATTCCCAGAGGACTGCTTGACATGTGGCATGGAGCCTGCAGAGGGATTGGGGTGAGCATCCTGGGTGCCAGTGGCTGGGAGTACACTGGGTTGAGGATACCTCCTGCAGCTCCTGCCGCCTACAAGGGCTGTAGACTGGAGGCAGCACCATGGGCAGACACACACCAGTGAGCACCAACACAGAGGCCTAAAGCTCAACCCCAAAGGTCAGTGACAAATAGTTTGTAGCCCAGAGCTCTGAAACTCATCATATGTCAGACATTGAGTCACCCAAATACATATATCAGCACAATCCGATGCACTATTTTCATGTGATCCCACAAAAGAAATACTGTGGTCACCAGCAGGAGGGATCCACTAGCCAGGCTGCTCTTCTGAAATCAAGGCTGGCCATGGGTCCTGGGACAACCCAGAAGGGTGTGAGTCCCAGAGTTCTTGCGGGGCAGGTGGATGATTCCAGGTACAGAGATTAGAGAGTTGTAGAATGCCTCACAGGTAAGAAACAGGAACCAGGGCCCATATGGATGGAACAGGGCCCTCAAGGCACAGGGCCTGAGGCAAAAACCACACTTCCCTGGGCCTAAGGGTGGTTCTGGGTCCAATTCTAAATGAGAAAGTATTCAGAACAGGCCTGACCCCTGGTGGATCAGAGTGCTGAATGCTGGGGAGTCGGAAGGAACATAGTGGGCAAGACTAGAAGTGGCGGTCTCTATCAGGTACCTCTTCTGATGGAGAAGGGGGCACTCTAAATATTAATAGTACAAGAGTTCCTTTGGAGGTTTGATTATAAAGGGGAAGAAAGAAGTTGCTTAAAATAGGGTCGTACTGAGACAAAATTGTATAAAAAAATAAGAAAAGAGAAAGAATAATAAAAACCAACAAATGGAAAAATAAACAATTTTTACATCCTTTATATGTCAACAGAAGTAGCCCTTGGACTAAGAAAATCAGCGTCACTGGACCTGGATCTATTTGCCCTAAGAGCCCATCTTTTCTCTTCTCTTGTTCTCTGCATTACAGGGGGCAGCTCCCTGTGGACTCTGTTTCCCTAGACTCCCAAATCAGCTGGACTCCGGGTGGGCTTGAACAGACATTTAGAAGCACTTGTGCAAGACTGGAAGGTGTTAGGAAGGGAGAAGTCAGGGGTATTTCTCTCCCTTTCTTTCTGTCTTGGGAAGCATCTCCATTGATGGTTGTCCCTTTTCTATGGTTCCATTATTTCCCTGGTTTTCCTGGTCCCCAGGCTCTGATAACCACCATTTCCTTTTGTCTCGCCGCCTCAGGACACTAATGGCTTCTTGTTTTTGCCAGCCGGTAGGTCACCTCACTGCCCCCAGTATGGCTCCTCTCTTATTTTATCATCTGTGTAACTAACTCTCTGTTTTATATCCCATCCCTATGTTGTAAACCTCTATAATTAAAACAGTGTGGTATTGGCCCATGAATCGACAGAAGGATGATGAAACAAATAGAAAGTCCAGAAATAGACCCAGGTATATATAGAAATTGGGTATATGATAAAGTTGGCATCTCAAATCGCTGGGAGGAAAGATGATCTTTAGAATAAATGATATTGGTACAGCTTGATAGACATTTGGAAAAGCAAAAAAATTGAATTCTACCTTATACATTATCTCAAGATTAATTTTACATAAATGTAAAAAATAAAACCATATAAGATCTGGAAGAAAACACAGTGAAATCCCTTATAACCTAGGAGTGAGGGAACCTTTCTAACTATGACTCAAAATGCAGAAGCAATAATGGAAAAGACTGAGAAATTGAACTACTTAAAAAAAAGAAATGGCCAAAAAAATCATCATAAACAAAATCAGAGGACAAATGACAAACCAGACGAAAATATTGCAACTTATATCACAGGAGAAGGTATAATCCAGTGTTTCTAAAGTTCAGCACTATTGACATTTGGGGATGGATAATTCTTTGTTATGGGGGCTGTTTTCTGCACTGCAGAGTATTCAGCAGCACTTTTGGCCTCTACCTACTAAATGCCAATAGCACCCCTTCCCCAGGTGTGACAACCAAAAATACTTCCAGACATTGCCAAAAACTGTGGGGAGAGGAGTCGGGAGGGAGGCAAAATCATCCCCAAGCCTGTCCTAATACATTAAAAGATCTTAAAATAGTGAAGGAAAAATTCAAAACCCCAATAGGAAATTGGGCAAAAGACATGGACATTTCATAAAAAGAAGAGAAATGGCCCCTGAGCACCTAAAAGATTGCTTAATCCCACTCATAATAAGAAAAATGCAAATTAACGCTGTTCTGAGATATTTCTTACCTAGCAGATTGGCACACATCCAAACATGTGAAAGAAGTCTATGAGCTATACATTACTGATGGAAGTGCAAAATGGCAAAAGCTCTCTGAAGGAGAATTAATCAGTATTTTTAAAAATTATATTCAGATCTTCTTTTGACCTAGGAACACTCCTATGACTATTCCCCAATATAGTTCCAGGAGTACAAACCAACATATGTACAAGGTTACTTACTGCTGTAAAATACTGCAAGTAATTCAGATGTCCATC
Organism: Mandrillus leucophaeus; assembly: GCF_000951045.1. Lineage (NCBI taxonomy): Eukaryota > Metazoa > Chordata > Mammalia > Primates > Cercopithecidae > Mandrillus > Mandrillus leucophaeus. Next base: position 1,124,219 of record NW_012104343.1, on the reverse strand, counting down.
AATAGCAATAATGGAATAAACAATGACATACTACCCAATGAAATACCATAATGCAGACGTTAAAGGAAGTGAAGACTGTCTTTATGTGCTGATACAAAGTAATGGTCAGAATGTATTAAGTGGAAAATTCAAGGTTCAGAACAGAGTATGTGTGTGCTTGTGCGTGTATGTGCTGTAAAAACAATATTCTTAAAAATGATAACATAAAAGATGAATGGGAGGAATAAAGTAGGGAACAGATGGAAGCAATGATTTTCTGAGTACACCCTTTTATATAATTTTGACATCTGAACTATGTAAATCCCTAAGTTTATAAATGAAAATAGAAAAGTTAAACCCTAAAATTAAAAGAAAACCAGAATAAATAAGCCTAACTCTATTTTAAATTAGTAATACAACTCGGAGAGAAAATTATTTCAAGTGACTTTTGGCAAAGCATTCTGATTATGTTTTTATGACTACAATTTTAGGATATATTCTAAGCACAAAAAGTGATTCAAATATATCTTAAACTTCACTCAATAGTTTTGTTGTATTGGGGACACATGAATGTAAAGATAGGAACAACAGATACTCAAGACTGCTAGAGGAGGAGAGAGGCAGAGGGGCACAGGTTGAAAAACTACCCATTGGATACTACGTTCACTACCTACGTGACGGGATCAATCATATCCCAAACCTGAGCATTATGCAATGTAGCCATGTAACAAACCTGCACATGTACCCCATGAATCTAATATAAAAGTTAAAATTTAGAAAATAAATACAATAATTAAAATATTCAAAACTAGCTTTGTTCTCTTTAGAACCTATTTTATATACTAAGATAAAACAAATACATGAATATGTTAGAAACTAAGATTTTCATTATAAAAGAAAAAGACAATATAAGATCAAAGTTAGAAACTTACACTATTAAAATTTAATTGAAATCCTTCATATGAAATAAGTATTATATATGCCTTATAGATGTATAAAATGTATGTGTATCTTTTCTTGCACTATTGTCATTTATTGTAAAACACTGAATATATAAAAATTCACAATTATACAGTGGTTGAGAAAAGGGAAAAGAAAAAAGAATAAGATTAAAGGGAGTGATATATATATAGAGAGAGACACGACTATCAAAGGTCGCTAATAAACCAACTTTTGACTCTAAAATTTGACAATTAAAAGAAAATAATTCAGAATATCCCACCTTTTTGGGATAGCTCTTTACAAGAGATTAACAGCCAATAAACATAGAAGGAATAATATTATTAGAGAATCACAATTTTTCAATCCCAATGAAACCATTACTCCCAACAAGGTTCATCAAAGAATAATAAACCCTCATGTGAAAGTTCACTGGGGAATGCCTGATGTCATTCCCAACAGTTATTTTATCCCACAGTTTACTTGCTAATTGTAAAGGGCAAACAGACCTTGCAATGAAGTGATCTAGTAGTAACCACCCTAAAAGTGATAAAATTCAGCATGACCAAAGAGCGAAGCCTGATATTTTATGCGTCCTAATGTGATGCAATATAAGGTACTCAGAATCACCTATGAAGTACCATATTCTTGCCAATTGCTTTACCTGGATGTACTCAAGACTTTAGACCTAATATCCAGGTTATAAGAAGTACAGGTATAAAAGAACAAGTTAAACAATTAGACAAACACAGAACATGGCATATTTTACAAGACAATTGTCATCATCTCGTTGTATCACAAAAATAAATGTTGGTGGGTTGTTGTTGACTTAAAGGAACTTGAGTGATGTAACAATCAAATTAAATAAGTGAACTCTGAATCCTGGTTTGAAAAAGCAGCTGCAAGGTCATTTTGGGGAAAAATGGATAAATTAGATAGACAGATGGTAGAGGAAATAGGCTGATTAGATATCACTTGATTAAGAAATTATAATTTTCTTAGTGTGCAAGGTACTATGGTTAAGAGAATGCTCTTTTTCTATATGTATACTGAAATATTTAGGAGTAACATATTATCTCCAGAATTTATTTTCAAATTTTTCAGCAAGCAAGATAGATAAATAGATAGACAGATAAATGGATGGATAGATAGATAGATAGATAGATAGATAGATAGATAGATAGATAGACAGACAGACAGATAAATAGATCAAATATGGCAAACGTTAACTCTTGAATATAGGTTGTTGGGTGATGGGCATACGTTAATTACACTGTTCAACTTGACTGAAAATTTTAGTTAAAAAACGTAGTGAAGAACATTGTACAAATATAGGATGAGATACGACAGAACATAAAGAAGACCTAAGTGTGTAGGAGATTAGTGGCGCGTGATTGTTATTCTTAGATTACTTAAGGAGACACAAAAAATTAGTGTTCAGCAGCTAATGGCATAGAGATGGTAGGTTTGCACTAGATCCACCTTCTAGGGCCAAAAGGGCACTGGTGGAGCTGTCTCAGCTCTCAGTGCTGACAACAAAGTTGATTAGACGAAGATCTACGGATCTAGAGTGCTTGACCATGACTTAAAAAACAGCACGCATCGGCCGGGCGCGGTGGCTCAAGCCTGTAATCCCAGCACTTTCGGAGGCCGAGACGGGCGGATCACGAGGTCAGGAGATGGAGACCATCCTGGTTAACCCGGTGAAACCCCGTCTCTACTAAAAAATACAAAAAAACCTAGCCGGACGAGGTGGCGGGCGCCTGTAGTCCCAGCTACTGGGGAGGCTGAGGCAGGAGAATGGCGTAAACCCGGAAGGCGGAGCTTGCAGTGAGCTGAGATCTGCACTCCAGCCTGGGTGACAGAGCGAGACTCCAGTCTCAACAAAAATAAAAGTAAAAATAAAAATAGAGTGCATTTAGGGGAAATATTGGCAGGGATAGCCTACCTCAGGTATTATTGATTGTTATGGCTTATGGAACATGATGATGCATACAGCACCAAGAAATCCTGTCATCATAGACCTGTAAACAATAAGGATTTAGGCTGAGATTTAAGCAAAGGGAATAAAGAAAGCAGCTAGAAACCCAAGAAGACCAATGGATCCAGATGAGTTACTAGAATCTCTTTAAAAGACAGGCAACAGACATACAGATGTGCAATGAATTCATTGGAAATTATATAGTCACAGCACATTTTCCCAGTCTTAGGAGGGTTTTGCCCCCTGGACGGAAGGTAAAGGTTTGTCAATAACTGCCTGGCCTCACTACACATACACTAGTTTCAGGGTGAAAAGGAAATATTACTTTAATTGACTAGTTGAAATTTCACAGGTCTACAATTTAATTACCTGTTGGAACTGTAGCTAAGACATCACGGTCTCATAAAATTTTACTGCCTTTTAAAAATGACCATAATTTACCAGAATCTTGGGGAAAATTGTGCACTGTGCATGGAAACAACAAACATTGGAACATAGTCCTACGACTGAAGAAGAGACTTACAAGTACTTCGACGCACTCGACTGAAGTTCAGATGAGAGGACAGATTCTGTTTCAGTGACAAAGATAAACTGGGTTTCATATTCACTGTTGTATTCACATTTTGCTATAGAGTTTCTGGGTTTTTTTTTTTGTTTGTTTTTGTTTCTGTTTTGTTTTGTTTTGTTTGCTAGGCTCCCTCAAATCATGTGACAGTTTCTGGTTTTGGACCCCAAGGAAAATCTGAAGGTGGACGAAGTTGTCCTTTGTCAAACTACTCCTGCTCCTTTTTTTTGTTTTTTGAGTTAGCTCACTTTATGTGGCATTTAGAGCCTGTATGTCCTAATCTATTTCTTCATTACGCAAAGCATTGAATCATTTCCCAGATTCTAATTGTCCTTGTCTAGGCAGCATGTGCACCAGGTATTATATTTTACTGTATGTTGTCTCTACACATGCAGCACCAGATTAGGCTCCCAGGAAGCCCTAAACTCTTGGTGATAGTTTGGTGGAGGAAGGAGAGTAGGACGAAGCATTTCCTAGTTCCTGAGCTTTAGAGACCTCTGTAAACACACAATTTAAGAGATAAGACATGTGAGAAGAAGAAGGGCAGGATTAAGGATCTATGAATTAGTTGCTAATCTATTTCTTAGGTAAGTAAATTTATCCCTCTTGGTATGTGTCAACTTGTCTAGGTCATAGTACTCAGTATACACATGTGCACACATATACATATATATACTGAGAGAGAGACAGAGAGAGAGAGAGAGAATTTATTGGTTTTGTATCTCTGAAAAAGCCTAATACAATGTACTCCCTCATCTGTAAGAACCTTCCAAATTCTTCAGTTTTACAATTTCATATCTAAAGAACCAGTCTTTGTTGCTAAATTACTGCCTGAAAATAGTTAAGCTCTAATTATTAAGGAAAAAAACATTCCTGTGTAAAATATTTTCTTTCTACTTATAATACAAAGGTAAACTTCACCAGTATATAATAAGAATAAATTCTTAATAAATGGCACCTGTACTAAAAATAATGCTTTACCATTTGTTAAAACATTTGATAGTACTGAAGACATTTAACTACATTAGTAAATGAACCAAACTAACACTATTATTATTTATTTAAAATTGCTGACACAGAGGGATGACTAGGCAGATCATAGAGGATTTTCAGGGCAGTGAAATATTCTACATGATGGATACATGCCACTTATATATTTGTGTAAACCCATAGAATGTACAACACCAAGAGTGAGCCCTAATGTAACTATGGAGTTTGGGTAATAATGGTATGTTAATGTAGGTTCATCATTTGCAACACATGTACCACTTTAGTGGGATGTTCATGATGGGGGAGGCTGTGCACGTGTGGGGAGCAGGGAAATATGGGAAACTTCTGTACCTTCCACTCAATTTTGCTGTGAACCTTAAAAGAAAAAATATGCCTTTAAAAAAAAAAACAACTAATGGCCCAAGTGTGAATAAAACATGGATTACATAGAACTTAAGGGTTTAAAATCAACTAGCACCATTCTGAAACCACTTAGGGTTCTTATCATGCTGTGTTTCTTATGATTCAGTTGTAATTAGTCAGAATATACTGCAGCTGTTTGTGATTTCAGGGAAGAACAAGATGTTTATAAAGAGAAAATGTTCCATTATCTCTGCTTTTTAAAATTCCTTTCTTTGTAAATGATATTTTATGATGTGTTTTCCATCCTCATTTCAAATCCTAAACAAGACTGTTAAATAGGGGTTTCTCATACATAGAAAAATTGCTACACATTAGCTTCTTTCCCCACTTCCTTCCCTAGTTTTATACATCCATACACACACTCACGCACATTATTTTTGTATGCGACAATTTCTGGCTCTGCATAAGATGTTACTGCAAAAGTACACTGTGTCAAGTTTTTTTCAGCTTCTTACATTCCTACTCTGGTACCAGTGCCAGGGTTTCAGGGCACTATGATTTCCTTTACATCTCAGTGGTTATTTTGAAATTATCATGTCTCATCTGCATTCCCTGATAATGTATGCCTTCCATGTCATATTAAGCTGCACTCTTTTTCCTGCCTTAATTCCCTAATTTCTGGAATGATATTGGAATTGGTTATGATTAAAACAGCAAGGGTCTATATCAAAAGCAAGCATCTTCCTCATATATAGATCCTGAAAGTTTGAGGTTCCATGAAATATGATGTGAAAATCACCTTCTTCAAATACCCAAGAAGACTACTAGTAAATTTCAAGTGTAGGTTCATTTTTACATATATTTTACTTACCCTTGGAGCTCCATAGAGGAGGTGGTAGTGATCTTAACCACTAGTGAGAAATAAGAGGAACTATGGGGTAATCGTTCTCAAGGAAAGGGCAGGAATAGGCTATTATGTGCATGTAACTGCAAAGATTCAGTAGATGCATCAAGAGGTATCATATGAAAACTGGAAGATCCAGAAATAAATTCCCAGGGTTTCAAGATAATTGGGAGAGGGAAAAAGGAAAGACAGTGTGGCAGATATCTTTTGTTTTTGCTTGACTAGAATCCTCTTTCATTAATAACAGCATCTGAGAAACTATCCCTTCCCTATTAGATGTGTAAGAGTCTCAGTTGCAATGTCCCATCCTCCCCTGACCAAGAATGTAGATTTGGTCCAATCCAGGCAAGTCAGATACTTCACGGGATATGAATCTTTAATTGAACAACACAAAGACTGACATTTTTTCCAGCTGATTTATCTCAATTATGGTGTTTTAAAGAGACTTTTTCATTAGTTTCTTCTTCCTAGATATCCCTAGTTGCTCCAGTTACTGCTCTTTTTGAATACTTGTTTCAGTTTGTTTTTAATCCTGCTTAGGTTAGTTGCATGCAATGTTACAAGCTTAACTGACACATCATGACCAACAAATTAGATTTCTTTAGTGACTTGGCGAGAGTGAGAAAGAAAACTACCTTTGAGAAAGGGTGGACTGGATTAAAGAATAAAAATTTTCAGCCAAATAGTAGAGAACTTTGCCTAAGAATGACTTAGAACTTTGGTCCACTTCAAGGAAAAGAAACTAAGTCAGAACGTAAATCAATGCACTGCTTCTTTCATTGTGAAAGTCATGTAATTAAAAAAAATAACAGCTGAACTAACCAGGATGCTTAGTGATGTATTTGGACTTATATCATGCTGCCAGTTTCTTATATAATTTCAGTCTCAGTAACTCTGATCTAGCTTACATTGTTTTAATCCAAAGAATGTGCTGATTGAGACTTTTTATTGGAATAACTAGAATTTGTCATATGATTTCCATAAGTATAGAGGTCCCAGAAAATACATAAATGAATGGAAAGAATAGTACAGCAGGCCCTTGAATAATGTTATTTCATTCAAATGTCATTTCATGATAATGTTGGTGAGGAAAAAAAAATCTATTCCCAGCCAGGGCCACCGTCTGTGTGGAGTTTGCAGGCTTTCCCCGTGTTTGGGTGGATTTTCTCCAGGTATTCTGGTTTCCTTCAACAACCCAGAGATGCACATGTGAGGTGAACTGATGTGTCTGCAGGGTCCCAGGCTGAGTGAGTGTAGGTGTGGATATGAGTGTACCCTGTGAAGGGATAGTGTCCTTCCAGGGTACATTCCCATCTTGTACCCTGAGCTGTCAAGATAGGTACTGAAATAATAGAGTAAATAATTGTCTTACTTGTTTTTATTAATCTTAAATGTACATAAAGTTCACATTTATTTCAGTGTTTAATACGGGAAGTGTTTTTGTCTGTATTCAGAAGTTTGGTGATGTTTTAGCAACCAGAAATATGCCATAGAAACTGTAATTTTCTAGCTGAACAAATTACAGCAAGATAAGCTTTCTTATGGTTATCTTAAAAGATCTTATGGTTATCTAAAAGACCTTAAATCACACATCTTCTTTGTATTTCTTGTATGCCAAGTTTTATTGTTTATGGGTTTCAATGGGAATATGTTTACTTATTTATTTTATCTTTTACCTAAGATCCAGGAAGTACAGATCAATCTAAATTAAATAAAAAATTGACTTGGATTCTTGTCCTTGATTAAACTGTAATTCATGTGTTTTTGAATTTTTAAAAGTAAATTTTCTGTTGTAAAGTAATAATGGTGGCTACTTCCCAAAGGGACACATTCTGTTTTCTAGAGTCAATGAATTTAAGTCCACTTGGAGTCTATGGGTTTGGATCGCCTTATCTTAAAGGCTACATGGTAAACAGAGTTAAGTTTTAGGATAATCCATTAGTTGAGTCAGAAAAGCACTTGGGTATATCAGGGCTTCTTAACTTCAGCACTACTGACATCTTAGAGCTAGATAATTCTTTGCCGTGGACAGCTCTGTGCATTGTAGAATGATTTCAGCAGCCCTGGTCTGTATCCCTAGATGCCAGTAGCAACTTTCCTTAATTGCCAAATATGCCCTGGGAGGAAGGGGCAAAATCACCCCAAGTTGAGAACCACTGGTGTATATTATCGCTGTAACGGCATTGGCTTTTAAACCTGACAAAGTTGAGCTCATCTCTCAGGTCTGTCCCTTTCTTATGTTGATCTGGGAATGTTACTATTTTCCTTGTCTGAGAAATGTTGATTTCAATATGTATGACCTATCTCCTAGGATTCTTGAAGAGATTAGAAAATGCACTTAACTTCATGACTCACCTATAGTAAAAACTCAACAAAGTAATCATTGTTGGTAATAGTATCATAATTCCTAAATCCTAAACACAAATTTTCTGATCTAAATGTGCAAATAATAACTAATCAAATTTCCAACTGTGTTATTTGACAAAGGTGTAATGAACTAAAACTCTAAGATACGTTAAAAAAAAAAAACCCTAAATACAATAATTTCTAAATGGGACAAAGACTTTCTAGTTAACTCTTTGAACTTGAAACTATTTTCAGAAAAATGACTGCAGTAACGTTGCTTTCCATATATAACTTGAGGAAAAGTACTAAGACAGACTAGATCAAACTGAAAAAGAATTTTATGTCCAAAGTTCTAGTCCTAGAAAGAGTACATACACTTCCTCCCTCTTCCTCTAAATCCATAGATGTTAGCAGTGAAAGGTACTAAGAAAATGAAGAACTAGAATGTGGAATATTGTCACATGGAACTAACATAAGAAGTAAAATGTAAATGAAGGAATTTTATACTTGTGCATTTCAAATGATCTCGACCACAAAATGAGAGGAATGACAGATGAATACATGAATTATCAAACCACTCGCTGTTCAAAAATAAACTTCTGAACTTCAGTGTTTGCTTAATAGAAAGTCCTTTCTTTCTTAACTCAATTATGACCTCAGACATGCATCAGCACTTAATGCATATGAAAAAACATTATCATGCCAACTCTGTGGATACGAAAAAAAATGCATGAGTGGAGTGATATTTCAAACGCTGATTTAAATTCCTTAGCATAAATTTCAACCATCTGGGAATTTTATTTGCTTTCCTCTTGGATTCTGGTGCACACTCAGGTGAGTATAGCTGTTATCCATAAACGAAGAGCTGTTTTGAAGGGGCAGTTGTACAGTCTCTTTAATACCAAGTTCACTTTATTGGGGTGTTCAGATAGTGCTTTCATTTTCAGGTTTGTGGAAAGGTGAAGAGACAAAAAGCCCAAATATTTTGTTAGGAAATGCTGCTGAGAAAAGGAATCCTGATTATTGCTTTGAACTTGGAAGTATATCAGTAACAGGGTCTCTTTAAAGGAAGTCTCCTGGGAGTTCAGATCACAGTGAATAATCTTAGAAATCTTCCTGATGAAATTAAATTGCATGGTTCAAGTAATGGGCTACTCTCCCACTATGAGCCATGCCATGATTAAAACTGCTTTAACACGAAATTGCACAAGGATATCCTGTAAATAAAAGATATTTAACAAATATTTCTCTTGATGACAGTCTCATCTCACCTCGTTTCGGCAAATGAAAGTAAGTTGCCAAGGCTTTTAAGAAGTCACACAGCTAGTTACTTGCACCATTTGCCCAAGAAACTCACTATCCTGAATTAATCCCAGTACAGCTCTGGGTTGGATTGATTAAATCATGGATACATTGATAGTTTTAATGAAAAATGTTTACATGTTCATTTAATCTAAGACACACACCACCCATCCACACACGTATCTTTTTTTGTTCTTGTTTTTGTTTTTGTTTTTTGAGACAGAGTCTCCTTCTGTTGCCAGGCTGAAGTGCAGTGGTGCGATCTTGGCTCACTGTAACTTCCGCCTCCCAAGTTCAAGCGATTCTCCTGCCTCAGCCTCCAGAGTAGCTGGACGCGACCAGGCCCAGCTAATTTTTGTATTTTTAGTAGAGACGGGGTTTCACCATGTTGGCCAGGATGGGCTCTATCTCTTGACCTCATGATCTGTCTGCCTCAGCCTCCTAAAGTGCTGGATTACAGGTGTGAACCTGAGTTAACCAAAATGTTGAAAGATGAAGGGAATTGGCCATTATTCTTTAGTATATCATTCTAGAACAAAATGTGATTTCTATTATACTCTGGCTTTTGTGTGGCTAGCACTATCTGAAGAAACATCGCGGAAAACATTGTAGACAGTTTTATTTCCTAGGAACATCAGTAAGAATTCCACAATATAAAAACTTAAAAAATATTCAGAGCAAAAATAATTAAACTACCATAAAAATGTTCTTTGCCAACAAATTGTGACTAGTACAAAGCATTCAGCCAAATAAATCTTTTAAGCTTTTCAAAGGCAACTCCAGAAGCTAAGTTTCAAAAATTGTTTGGACAAAATCAAATTTTAAGAAAAAGATTGTATATTTTCTTCAAGCTACATTGAAGGCATTTGCATGTTTAAGTACCAGTAAACCATTTGTTTAAAAATGTTTAATTACATTATTATTTTTTTAGTTAGATTTTATTTTCCAAAGATGGCTACAACAATATCTCCCATCCCATACTTTCTTCTAGAATCTTGTAAATTTCCCATTAAGAAATACAATCTGATTCCTGCCCCCTTAAACCTGGACAGGTTTGTGACGTGCTTGTAACAACAATACGAGACTTCCCAAGCTAGGTCAGAAAAGGCAGTGCAACTTTCACCTTATATATGGAATACTCACACCATTCCTAGCCTCTCCAGAAGGCAAACATTTCTCTAATTAAAGGAGAGTCTCAAGTCAAAGATCAAATCCAGGGTGGGACTATAAGATCACTTGTGAAGACTTCAAAAAGATTTAAGGCTATACCTCACAGATCATTTAAGAACCACAGGCCGGGTGCGGTGGCTCACGTCTGTAATCCCAGCACTTTGGGAGGCCGAGGCAGGCGGATCACGAGGTCAGGAGATCGAGACCATCCTGGCGAACATGGTGAAACCCTGTCTCTACTAAAAAAATACAAAAAAAAAAAAAAAAAACCACAAAAGGCTCTCTGAGGATCTTAAAGACATGCCTCATAGGTCCTCCCTGTTAAACAATATAGGGCTTCTAAGTATCTAAGGATGTGTCTTTCATCAGACTCACAGGGAACACAAAATAGAGAATGGATTATCTTAAAGAGATTTGTGACCGTGGCTTTTGTTTAATAGACTGAAACCCAAGGAGATTCACAGAAAACCCACGAAGTTCTTAAGAATCCTGTTGCTGAACACACTGCCAGTTTAAAAGAGAAGGCCAGGCGCGGTGGCTCATGCCTGTAATCCTAGCACTTTGGGAAGCTGAGGTGGGCAGATCATGAGGTCAAGAGATCGAGACCATCTTGGCCAACATGGTGAAACCCTGCCTCTACTGAAAATACAAAATATTAGCTGGGCGTGGTGACATGCACCTGTAGTCTCAGCTACCTAGGGGGCTGAGGCAGGAGAATAACCCGGGAGGCGGAGGTTGCAGTGAGCTGAGATCGTGCCACTGCACTCTAGCCTGGCAAGAGAGTGAGACTCCATCTCAAAAAAAAAAAAAAAAAAAGAAAAGAAAAGAAAAGAAAAGAAAAAGAGACAGTACAAAATGAAAGGAAGCTTCTGAATTCTAGAACTGCTATAGGCAGGAAGCAAAGTGAGAAGATTTAGTTTTATATATAGGTCACTTATTATAACAATAAAGGGAAGATTACTTAAAGAGAGTAAGACTCCAGAGGCAGAGCCAAAAGCCATGGCCAACTCTCAGAGAGTAGAACTGAACCCTACTCACATAACTGGCAACATGTACCTGGCTGGAGTTCAGAATTTCTGTGGGCCAGTGACTTCTATGTACCTATACTCTTCCATTCTTTTGTAATGGAAGCATCTATTGTAGTTAACCTATGCGTCTGACCTTTACATGATGGATATGTGGGAGGCACCAATAAGGAAACTGACTTAAGGAGACTCAACTGCAAAAGGACCTAACTTAGAGAAATAAAAAGTTTGCTTATCTAGATCTATTTATAGACTAAGAATTATAAAATAAAAGATCAAGTGTATATGGATTAATAATAATTGTAATAAGTAAAAGTGGTAACACTTTCTAAAGTATACCACAAATACGAAATAAAGAGATAATTGAGAGGCAGAATAATGTGTTGGTCAAAGCGCAGGCCCTGAGTCAGAATGGATGGAATCAAATCCCAGTTCCACTCACCTCTAGTTCTATGAATGAAGGCAAGTCAGTTATATGCTATGTGTTTTCATCCCCCATCTATAAATCAGACATGACAATAGTACTTACCTAGGGTTGTTGTGAGAATTAAATTAGTGAGAATACGCAAAACATTTAGACAAGTTCTTAATAATTATAGAGATAATTTACCTATAAAAATCTAATTGACAATGATGACTTTTATTGCTGAAACAAAGGAGAATTTTAACTCCTCTCAAATTACTGGGAGTTCAAAAATGAATCTTGTTGAGTGAAAAAAATTGCTACAGAAGACTTTGGAAGTGATTACACAAGTGCGATATAGTAAAGCTAGAATCTTCTGCTATTTGTCAAAATAAACTAAAAATAGATGAAGAATAATAAATACTAAGTTGTGAATCCTAGTGTCTATTTAGGATAATTTAATGACAATAAATCTAGGCAGACCTACGGGGTTATGCTAAGACATTTTCCTAGCTGTATCTAATTTGGTTGACTTTTTCTGTTTAATTAGTGAATATTATAATTATGTGTTCTGAAAGTTGTATGAATTTCATATCATCAAATAGCACTAATGCAAAATAGAGCCAAATATCAGGACTTAGAGTCTCTTTTGTGAACTTACCTTCTTGTAAAGAATACAGTTAACTCCCTGGAGTAATCCTTATTTGTCTACATAATGAATGCTGTAGGAAAATGAGGCACTTCTACTCTTGTTCTCATCAGCATTGATATGACCTTGTCTGATTTAGTTGAACCAAGGGCATTTTCATTAATTACAAGCACAGAGGTCTACCACAGATCCTCTCATGGGATGATTTATTAATGTAGACAAAGTAGATACAACCCTGCATGTCTGGTCCATTTTAATTTCTTGGTAGAATAAATATTCAATCAGAGCTTTCACCAGCTATATTTGTAGAGTTGCTCAAATGTTTTTATAAAAGTAAGCAGATAAAAATTACAAACGGTGCTTCTTTTCATTCTTGCAGACTGACACCTAAAAATATACATTTTGTTAGGTTATAAATGGTTTTAAAAGTTTTTTGAACTACAATGCTTTTAATTGCTTAATTTTGTACTTTTTAGAAACATGTTCTAGAAATATTTAGGAAACAATATCACATCCTGTGACATCAAGAAAGGCAGGAACTTTTTTTTTTTTAAATTAATTAAGAAGGCTAAAAGGAGTCAGTTGTTAAATAGGCAATGGGAAACCATAATTGTATTTTCCAGAATCCATGGGAACCATGGATTTTTGCTGGAATATAAAGGATGATTTTAAATTAGTTTAAGATTTCACTGATTCTTAATGTATTTTGTTAATATATTGATTAGAAAAAAAATTACATTTAGCCACACCTAAACTTATTTTGGCTTATTTATTAATTTCTCAGATTAATTCTTGCTGATCAGTTTCCCTCCCTCCCTCCCTCCCTTCCTTCCTTCCTTTCTTCCTTCCTTCTTCTCATGCTCTACAATAAAACATTGATTAGGCAACAGTTCATTTACTAACACCATAATAGGTGCTAGAGACTCCAGTAGAAATCATAATCTCTGTCACCATGAAGCTCATGAATTTACAATAAAAACAAAACCAATAAACAAAGGTGGGCCCCGAATTCAATGACTGGCCTCCTTATCAGAAGAGGAGAGGACACAGAGACCCAGAGCAGAAGGCCATGAGAAAACAGAGGCAGGGATTGAAGTTATGCTGCCACAAGTCGAGGAACACCTGGAAGCTGGAAGAGGCAAGAAAGGATTCTTTCCTAGTGCATTTGGAGGGAGCATGGTCTTGCTGACTCCTTGATTTCAGACTTCTAGGCTCCAGACTTGTGAGAGAATAAATTTCTGTTGTATCAAGCCACCCAGCTTGTGGTACTTTTTGTGGCTTCCTTAAGAAACGAATACAGACATGTTCACTTTGAAGTACCTTTGGGACAACTAAGTTGAGTGGTCAAAAGAAAGATGAATTCAGGGATTTGGAATTCCAGCTTAGGTTGGAGATAAAACTTTGAAGATTATCAGTATGTGATCTGGCAATAAAGCCAAATAAGTGGCTAAGATCATCCAAGGCAGTGTGTAGAATGAGACAAGAATTCCATCTAGAGCCATGAAGAATAGTACCTTTTAGGAGGAGGCCAAGGTGGGGGTGCTCACAAAGGGAGACTGGAGAGGTAGAAGGAAGACTATGAGAGTGGAGCGGCACATGCAGAGGGTTTCAAGGGTTAAGTGCAGCAGACTGGTCAAGTAAAATAAAGACTTTGTCCATTGCGTTTAGGAAAATGCAGTTCTGGTGACCTAACTGAGACTTCAGTGCAAAAGTGGAATAATTTTCAGGGATGACTGAGAGATCCAAAAGTGAGTCCAGGAAGTGTAGACAGCTCTTTCTAGGGGACTGAATGTGAAAGGAGGAAAACCGATGGCAACTAGAAGCAAAGAATGAAGAAGGACTTTCACATGGCTTAATCGTCACTATTTGGATTTACTTACAGATGATTATGCTCTTATCTAATGAGACACCCTGATGTTTAGACGATGATAAAACAAAACAGTACCTCATTTTAATTGGTGTTGTCCACAAAACTGCTCATTAAATTATGGCAAAACAACTAGAACATGTTTTACAGATATAAATCTAAAAAGTCAGTAAATGAGAACCTGTTGTTGGTAGAAATTTTCTGCATAATTTATAAAGAGGGAAATTATAGGCAGAATAATGTTCTGAAATGCAAAACATCTGACTCATAGTAGAGATGAAGAACAGTGAATGACCCATGAGAGAAACTTATCTTATTGTTCACACACAGGGCAGAGAAAATTCAAACCGATAAGGCATCAGACAAAGCAAAACTGCTTTAATGAAGGTGAGTCATAATGCCACTCAGGGAGATGAATCAGGTGCCCACATGTCCAATCACTTTCATAATTATAGCTCCCTCCACCTTTTAAATTAAAACTAAAGTCAGGTAACAACTAATATCCCTGTAGAACAAACATAGCCAAATGGAAATATACAAAGTCCTAAGAAGTAAAATGAACATATCAAAGAGATGCAGCTTTTCTGGAAAGGAAAAAAAGAAAGAGGGGTAGTGGCTCACACCTGTAATCCCAGCACTTTGGGAGGCCAAGGTGGGTGGATCACTTGAGGCCAGGAGTTCGAGGCCAGCCTGGTCAACATGCCAAAACCCCATCTCTACCAAAAAGACAAAACTTAGTCAGTCATAGCAGCACATGCCTGTAGTCCCAGCTGCTCCAGAGGCTGAGGCACAAGAATCGCTTGAACTTGGGAGATGGAGTTTGCAGTGACCTGACATCTCACCACTGCGCTCCAGCCTGGGTCGCAGAGTGGGACTCTGTCTAAAAAAAAAAAAAAAAAAAAAGAGAAAAGAGAGAGAGAGAGAGAGAGAGCACAAAAGCAAGCCATCCCTTTAAGTGTAATGTCATTACTGTTGGCCCCAAAAGACTTAAATGCTTTTATTGTATTCTCTGTTCCAACTGATTTTGGTACCTTTCCATCACGGAATCACTACAGTAGCTTTTGCTCAACATTGAAGTCTTAGATATATTATACCTGAGGCCCCTGAGGTTTCCTGCTCAAGCCAGGAGAGTGAGCAGCATCCCTGTCCCCTCCCACCCACTTCCCTTTTAGCTTTCACAGTCAATCAAAAGCCTAGTAAATTCTACATCTTAGAAATCTCCCCTCTGTCCTTTCCCAGAGATACAGCCTGATCTAAGCTGCCATTGATTTACCTGTAGCATCTGGTTTCACTTATCCTGGTTGCCCCCTCTAGGCAAAGCTATACAGCACAGCTAGCATGAAGGTGGAAACATACAAATCAGATATCATTCTGCTGCCTAAACCTTAGATGGTTTCCCGCCAGGACCAACACAAGCCTATATGAGCCTCTGTGAGAAATTTGAAAAAAAGGTAACTGCCCCTACTATGGGATAAGCAGAGAAGAGCCAGATTTCAGACCTGATTCACCCTGTGGTTAGGCTTTTTATGCGGCAATGAAAATGCAGCAGACTTCGCCTGTAGGATAAAATCCAGACTCTTTAAAATGGCTTATGAAGCCCTCTACAACCTGGCCCCTGCCAATCTCTGCAGTCACCTCTCGCCATTCTTTGATCTTGCTCTTACAGATCAGTTTCAGTTCCTTGATCATATCATGTTCTCATTTATATCTTTGCCAAACCTGCCACTGTTTGGAATAATCTCCCCTCCTTTGTGAACATATAATTCCTGCTCACTCTTCAGGTCTTGGCAAAAATATTACCTCCCTTTACATGTCTTCCCAGACACCCTTGATTAAAAATGCCTTCTTGCCATACACTCCCCCAGATCACCTAAATGTGCCCTTGTATAACACTCATTAGGATTCATTGAAATTGCAGGCATAGGCTGAGTGTGGTGTGCATGCCTGTAATGCCAGCACTTTGGGAGGCTGAGGGAAGTACATCACTTAAGCCCAGGAGTTCAAGACCAGCCTGGG
>NW_012104343.1:1100916-1103036 GCF_000951045.1 Mandrillus leucophaeus | reverse complement strand
GTGGTGGCTCACGCCTGTAATTGTAACACTTTGGGAGGCCGAGGCAGGTGGATCATTTGATGTCAGGAGTTCGAGACCAGCCTGGCCAACATGGCAAAACCCCATCTCTACTAAAAATACAAAAGTCAGCTGGGCATGGTGGCACATGCCTGTAGTCCCAGCTACTCGGGAGGCTGAGGCACAAGAATTGCTTGAACCTGGGAGTCGGAGGTTGCAGTGAGCAAAGACTGTGCCATTGCAGTCCAGCCTGGGCAACAGAGCGAGACTCTGTGTCAAAAGTAATAATAATAGTAATAATTTTTAAAGTACAAATAATAATTGCTTGAAAAGGAATATGCCAAATATGAGATATAGGGAAATGATTCAGGTTCACTTCAAATTTAATATTCTAATTTTAATTTGATATAAGGCAACCTCAGGAAACAAATATGTTGTTAGTAGCAAACTACTTATCTTAGAGAACTTAACATAGTATTTATTGTAATGTTCCCCTGTTCTAGAAAATCATAACTAATAATAGAAATAAAATCCAGCTGCAAATCAGTGGCCAAGAACATATCAATGGACTAGCAAATACGCTAAGGAGACTAAAACAGACCTGAACGTTTCCTTCAAATTTAAATGAAAATAAGTACTTTTTAGTTAGTACTTGGATCTGAAAGACATATTAAAAATACTTTGAAATTCTGTAATATGTGATCTAAATTGTTCATCTAAAACAACAGCTTGTCAAAATGCTAATCACTAGGAACTGAGAGGTTTGTTTAGTTAATAGTGCTTCCTTTCATGTGTGCTTATGTGCTTTTCAGAAGGAAATCTGAAATCTATTATTAGCCTTCCATAGTCAACTCCTGATTATCCGAGTTAATAAAAGAGAACCCAGACATCTGTGCTAATAGAGAGAACACAGACATACAATAGACTTGATTGAGATCCAAAAAAGCGGGTAACACAAAAATTACATCTTTGACTCTGGAATAAATGTTGATTCTTTGCAGCATATTTGCCTTCCTGATAACACTCTATTAGTTTTTCTACCATAGCACAGGGGAACTATGCTATGGAAAACTCACCTACACATGTAAGTGAGAGTTCACTCTAGATTGTGTGAACGCATTGTTAGACGTTAGAATTCTGTCAGTGGTATTCATTCTGCACACTGGATTCTGATCAACACCAATATGTCCAATATGTCATTCCCTTCAATGCTCCATGCCCTAGTACAAGATTCCCAACCTCATAAATGGCTCATGTAGAAAGTAACAAAATCAGTGATGAAGAAAAAGTCAGTTATGGGAAAGAAAAAAAAAAAAAAGCCATGCTATGCTTTGTTTTGGCCTTGTGAAAGAACAGGGATCACTCAAGTTTTTACTGTTATTTTCAAAGTCAAGTCTTAGATAATGGTTCACTAAAATAAAAAAGGGGAAGAGAATTATAAATTATTGCACATTATTAGAGACATGGCTTTCTAGAGTGAAATTAATGATTTTAGAAATGCTGTGCCAATTACTTTATAAATGTCTAAGAAAAATGAATATCTTCCTCATGTAAATAACTGCAATCTTTTCATCTGTAAAATCAGATCAGTTATGTAACAAAAATTTACATTAAAAATGACATATCTCCCTGAGGCAACTTATGAAATAACGAATGAAAGGTCGGCTCCATGGTTCCGAAGTAAGCAATGTAGTTCAGAAAAAAACTACAGAGCTTACCTTACTGTATACATAGAAATAGGCACCTAGGTGGCAGAATCCCAGCAAAGCAAATATTCGTTCAGTGATTCAATTATTTGCCATTTATTCAGCACCTATTATAAGTCGGTCATCATGCTGGGCACTGGGGATACATTTTATTTGAGACATGTTCCCTGCATTTACAGAGCTCACAGATATGTAAATACTTTTGTGTGTAAGATATGCAATAGTCAAAGTATGTGAAGAACGCTAGGGGGAGTATGGATGCAAGAATTGTTAGAGTTGAAGAAGGCTTCACAAAGGAGGTTACTGGCATAGACTTAATGTTTATATCCTCCCAAAATTCATATGCTGAAATACTAACTCCCAAGATGACGGGATTAGGAGTGGGGCACTTGGGAGGTGATCAGGTCATGAGGACAG
>NW_012104343.1:1097250-1098686 GCF_000951045.1 Mandrillus leucophaeus | reverse complement strand
AAAAAAAAAAAAAAAGAAAGAAAATAAATAGCTGGGTATGGTGTTTCATGCCTGTAGTCTCAGCTACTCAAGAGGCTGAAGTGGGGGCATTACTTGAGCCTGGAAAGTGCAGGCTGCAGTGAGCTGTAACCATGCCACTGCATTCCAGCCTGGGCAACACAGTGAGACCCTGTCTCAAAAAAAGAGAGAAATTGCTGGTACAATGTCAGCATTTTCTAATGGACTCTCAGCTCAAAGAGAGCAGAGATTTTGTCTGTTTGCTCCCCACTGTATTATCTGTGTATAGTAATGTGTCTGATGCTTAGAACCTCAAGAAATATTTATTGACTGAATAAATAATTACATGAATGACAAAAGCCTGGAATCCTTGTTGTAGTGTAGTAGGAAGAGGTCTAGTCCAGGCTCTTCCACTAACTTATTAGTTGTGTGACTGTAAACAAGTTTCCTAACCATGGTAAGCCTATTTTATTAATCTTTAAAATGTTGATAATACCATTTGTCCTACCTACCATCAAAATTGTCATGAGACTCAATGAAGCTGAGGACAACTAACGTGTACTGAGAGCCCACCATGTGCAAAGCTTTATGCTAGGTACTGCAATCTGTGTTATCTTGAAAAATAGAAGAAGAATCTCTGAAAGACTGTCACTTACCTAAATATCATTTTTCATAGTAAATGGCAAAATAAAGACTTAAGTAGGAATTTCTCCGATTCCAAAGGCTCTTCTCTTCTTCTTTTCCCTTCCCTTCCCTGCCCTGCCCTGCCCTGCCCTTCCTTCCCCTCCCCTTCTCTCCTCTCTTTCTCCCTCCTTCCTCACCATGCTCCTTCAATATCTATCTGATTAATACTTCAAGTCACAGGACAAGCATCACTCGTTTTGTGAGACCATCTCTAATTCTCTTGACCAGATTTATGTGCTCCTATAACTAGGTTCATATTGTACTTACTATAATAACTTTAGGTTTAAATTTTTTTTTCTACCACAAAGTTTTTGTGAGAGGGGAGCATGTCTTCCCACTATTACATTATTTCCAGTATCTTGCCTGGATATTAACATTTTATAAGTACTAAATGAATATTTGCTAAATGAATGAATGAACTTACTCTATCTGGCATTTTTAGAAAATTTGATAATATAACCAATTTTTGTTCAGTGTTTATCGTTTTACATTTTATTTATAAACAGCAATAATTGAGGCCCCAACCACAGTAGCTCATATGCTTAAAGTTGTTAAGACAGTATTGTGAATATATGACATTAGCTCTTGCTCAATAATAGAGGTTTGGTTTTAGATTAATATATTTAAGATTAATCTTAAAGTGCAACTAATAGGCTGAGTGTGGTGGCTCACGCCTGTAATTGTAACACTTTGGGAGGCCGAGGCAGGTGGATCATTTGATGTCAGGAGTTCGAGACCAGCCTGGCCAACATGGC
>NW_012104343.1:1062038-1095170 GCF_000951045.1 Mandrillus leucophaeus | reverse complement strand
GCCCTCATGAAGGCAATTAGTGCCCTTATTAAAGAAGCCTGGCTGGGCGTGGTGGCTCACGCCTGTAATCCCAGCACTTTGGGAGGCCGAGGTGGGCGGATCATGAGGTCAGGAGATGGAGACCATCCTGGCCTACATGGTGAAACCCCGTCTTTACTAAAATACAAAAATTAAGCAGGGCACGGCCTATAGTCCCAGCTACTCGGGAGGCTGAGGCAGGGGAATTGCTTGAACCCAGGATGCGTAGATTGCAGTGAGCTGAGATCACGACCACTCCGGCCTGGGTGACAGAGGGAGACTCTATCTCAATAAGGAGAGGAGAGGGGAGGAGAGGAGAGGGGAGGGGAGGGGAGGGGAAAGTGTTTTGTTATAACAGCCCGAATGAACTAAAACGGTTGTCTTTAGTTGTCTTAATTTCATATAAGAATTGTAATGTACCAAGTAGATTAGATGCCAAGGCATTCCAAGATTTTGAAAAGTACTTAAAACAAGGAGCCATGAACTCTAAGAACAACATACTTAGAAGTCCATGATATATTTGGATAGAGTTGAATAGGAAGTTATATCTAAATTATCAAGGATTGTGTTGAGCATGCTAAGACATTTGGATATTCTCATATAAAGGTTATTAAGCCGGGACAAAGCATAAGATGTTCTTAAACAGCAGAATGGCATGATCAGATATCCTTTTTAGCTTTTTAGCTTTAAGAGACTGCCAAGTCCTGGAGGTGGGAAGCCTAAATGAGAGACATCAATAGTTTATTTATGTCTAGATGATCCCTAATATAGTCTCCCACCCTCTGTCTTATATCTTAAGATTTCATTATCAGAGCTTTAGCTTTATAATTTAGTACCTATTAAGGTAAAAACTGGTATTTTGGGAATGGTATGATAGAAAATTGCATAAGTGGTTAAGTTGGGCTTGGAGATGTGGAGCAAAGGTGATGGCTTTAAAATCCTTCCCTCTCTATTGTGTAATCTCAAAAAGATCAAGGTACTGGTACTGATGGGAGAGGTATCTTGAGGCCAGAGAAGAGGAAGAGAGGGACAGACACTCTCTTTCCAAAATCAAAGGAGCATAGGATATGTTTGTTTTCTGTCTCTTCATAATATGTCACAACAAACTTAGTGGCTTACAACAGCATGCATTTATTATCTCACAGTTTACAAGAGTCAGGAGTCCGGGTGGCTTAACTGGGCCCTCTGCTCAGGGTCTCATTCAGCTATTGGCCAGGGCTCCAGCTCTCATCTAAGGGCCAAGGTCCTTTTCTGAGCTCACAGACTGTTGGCCCAATTTGCTTCCTTGCAGCTGTGAAGCTCATGTGGTTTATTCTCCAAAACTAGCAACGAAGAGAGAGAAATTCAGCTGCATCAAGTTGCTAACCTCTATGCCCAAAATTTAAGGAATCACCTTACTATTAGTTCATCTCTCTTTTGATTAACTTAAAACCAGTAATTGGAGACCTTAATTACATCTGCACAATCCATTCACCTTTGCCCTAAAACATCTGGGAGTTATATCCAATCACCTTGGCCATTGGCTAGTAGCAAGTTACGGGCCCCACACACACTCAAAAGAAGGACCTTACACAAAGGCATGGAGACAGGGAGCAGGATCACAGCCTTCTCAGAATCCTGCCAATGATAGATTTGAAGAGTTGAGATCAAAGAACAATTGTTGAGGCAAAGAACAATTAGTCTATCCAGTAGGTAGAAGTAACTGGGGAGAATGTCTGGAACAAGTTCTGTCACAGGCTGGCTCACTGTGGCATGACACCTACAAGTGAAGCCTGTGTTTGAAGGGCCTGGGCCCAGGTAAACACATGAGGCACCCATCCAACATAAACAAGGGCAGAGAGCAAGAGGGGAAAATGTTCTCCCCAAAGAAGACTGTACAGATAGAAGGTCTGAATAGAGAAAAAGGACTCGCAGTTCGAAAACTGCGGGGAAGGAGGGGATTTTCTCCATAGCACCCACCTGGGAATACCAAAATACTCTTTTCCTCCTTTTGTTTCAGTTTTTCAATTACCGTAAGCTTTTCTCTCACAGCTTTATTTTTAACTTTAATGATCACACATAGATCACACAAATATAACTGATATGCAGGGATATTTTTCGAAAGATATAAACAGCCTGGTCGAGAAAGTCAGCAGAGAAAAACTATCAAGTAAACTAAAATAGACAAGATAATTAGAGAGAAGATATATACAGCAATAAATTTGAATCTCAAATAAATTTTCAGCTAACAAATCTGTTATATTTTCATGTGCAATAACAGAAGTTAAAGCAAAATTGAGTTAATAAAAAATTAATTATTTTTGAACAAAAACAGATTTTCAACACAAAATCTCTCTGAAACTGCTGCTCCCTTGCCTCTGCTGTAATTTTGGAAGGATTAGTGCTTGTAGGATTCTGCCTGTCCCCAGCAGTGACACACCTTCCCACCCCAGGATACATAAAACTGGGGCACAGAGCAGACGGAATTTTCAGTTCTGCTCATCAGCAGGTTGACCTGCTTGTTCCAAGCAATTTTGTGGATTTAAGACTCTGGTGTCTGTCTGGACTCATAGCACCTGGGTGCTCTGCAATTTGTATGGAATTCTAAAATTCCAGGCTCTGCTTGTTGCCTAGATCTTTAGTAATAACAGCAATAAAAAAGTAATAATGCCCACATGTATTAAGCATTTATGAAGCTACATTAATTAAGCATATGTTTATGTAGTTTGCAGTTAGTGGCACTGGCTTAATGAAATAGGGATAGTATTTTTTAAAGAACTTGATATATTTCCATCCTCAAATTGTGTTTCACTGGAAACCGCTCCGCCTCCAGGGCTGGACAGGATACCTAATGCCCTCACAGAAGAAAAGGCGGGTTAGCAAGTCAATAGACTTAAAAGTCAGAGTCCTGCTTTAGACCAATCAGAATGATGTATGAAGATCCACTGTACAGACAAAAGGGAAGCCCATCCCGAAGAGAAAGGACATACCAGCTTCTGGAGAATTTCAAAAAGGAAAAGGCTGAATGAGATGGGGAGGATAGGGAAATAGTTCTACATTTGTGTCTGGAACTTTCCTTTCTGGGCAATGGCCTTGAAAGAATGTAGCATAATAAATAGGTATTGGGTGAATATAAGAAAAGAGAGCCCTGGGTTCTAAATCCCGTCTAGATTCTGGGCAGGGCCACATCCTATTAAACTTGGTAGTTCCCTGTGGTAAGGACTAGCAAGATCTTGGGGATAAATCTTTCTGAGTCCCACTTATATTCCTAAATTATGAATGAGATCTAGAGGTACCTGGAGCCTCCAGAAGGGGGCCTCAGCAGGCAGCTGGACTGAAAGCCAACTGGGCTGCCCTGGGGCCAGCTTGGCAAGGGGAGAGGTGATTGTTGCAAAGGCTAGGACAGACAGATGGCAGACCTGGCAGAGACTCAGAGGGACCACTTTGCCAGTGCGAGGCGAGCTGAGGTGACCAGCCAGAAAGAGCTCCAGGCTCTGGCCAGAATGGTCTTGACCTAAAGATATCACCTGCAGGCCACAGGTATACCGGAAGGGATGCCCACTCCCTATTATCCCTTTTCCTGTGCTTCTCTCAGGCCCCATGTACCAGTCATTTATTCATTTGGAGTTTGAACAAAAAGCTAACTCAAACATTCTCCATCCTCTTCAAATATCTCATCTTTGCCCTCTTTTGTTACTCTCCAAAGACAGCCTTGCTCTTAGTTCACAGAGAAAATAAGAGCCACCAGATAGTAAAATGCAAATCAGATAATGTCTCTTTGCTTAAAACACCTGTCAATGACTTCTCATTGCTCTTAGGATAAACACCAAAATCCTGAAGGTAGCTACAAGGGTTTGATTGGGCTTTTACTTCCCTTGCAGCTTCAACTCCTGTCATTTCTCTCCTTTCTCTCTGACCTGCAGTTTCATGTTAATTTCTACCACAGGGATTTTTTAAAAATATGCTATTCCTTCTTTAAAGAATAATCTTCCCTCCCCACCTTGGCCTACTTAATTCCTCTTTGTCTTTCAGAGCCCTACTCATCCTGGCATGAGATTAGTCATCTTTAGATACTCTCACAGCACTTTCTCATAATGGCACATCCTGAGTAAACATATTTATTTAATATTGCCTAGGTAAGCCAATAGTATTATATCAACTAATTTCATTTGGAATAACAAGTTCTACGCACTAGCTAAGTAACATCACCCCATTATCTAACTACATATTTTCATAATTTTAAGTGCTGAAAAGCAGTCAACTTTTCTTCGTCAAGCATCTCGTAACCTGTACCTTGCCTTCTACCTGATGTACAATTTGTCACAAAGGCACTGGGTGAAAGTCATGTGACACCGCAAGGAAAACAGGAAAAAGTACAGGAGACACATTTCATGATTTATCGAGAAGTGACAAGAATATAATTTACCATTACATCTATATACAGCATTTGATATAAAAATACTTGCCTCTAGGGTACCTAAAATCCTGGTCTATTGAAAGTACTGAATTTACCAATCAATAACTCAGCTAGTATATTTAATGTATATATTTTTAGGAAAATAGGTCCCAAAGAGGTAATCACACATCATTCTCTCTAACCCTTTACTTTCTCCATAGCAGCTCGCCCCGAATCTTAGCTTGGAGTTGAGAGGTCATCTCAGCAGCCTGTTCCTGGCCTTCCTGTCGGCTGGAGGCCAAAGCCTCCCTCAGCTGCCTGTGTCCAGTGGCTGCTGTAATAATGATGCCTCAGCTTCAGGGGGTCTATTTCCAGGCCATGTAAGCTAATTAAAACGCAGGCCTTCATTTGCCTTTCTGGCAATCCCTGATCAGTGTGAGAGGCCTATGCCACCCTCTCCATTCTAATTTTAGTTCTCCTCCAGTGTTTTCTCTCCTTTGCAGAAAAGCATCCTATGCTGCTAAGCACTTACAGGCTTTTGTTTTTGTTATTTCTCCCACTTGGAAAGAAGCACTTTTCCACTTTACTCCTTTTAGATTTTCTCCTCCCATCAGTTTTCTCCTGCAGGAGGTGATGGTTTGAAACTACTAACAAAACTGGAGATAATTAGTTACCCAGGGTAGTTGACTTGCTTAGCAGGTACCCTTGAGAAAGCGCTAATGCACAAAATTCTTCATATGGAAACAACTTTTTGGACACAGTTTTCTATGAAGATAGAGAACACCTGTTATCACTGGTGATGCTCAGCTTCTTTTCCTCAGCGATTCACAACACAACTATCCAGAGTTCAGAACTCATAATTCACTCATGGTAGGCTAAGGTGCTATTTTTCAGTCTTTTAAAATGGACACTCTTTACTTCTGATAAACATAAAATTATTACATGGCTTCCTCCCACCCTACCCTCCCTCACTGAAAAAAAAAATCATTATCTCAACTATCTACATATGTACTTGAATATCCAACACAATTTCAAATTAAAATGTTCAAACCTGAGATTTCCCCATCTCCACTAATATCAACTCCATCTTTCCAAAGGTCAAAACACCAGATATCTTTGAGTTACATCTTTGGTCCCTTTTATTTTCTTATATCCTACATCCAATTCATCTAAATATATATGTAGATAGATCGATAGCTCAATAGACAGACAGATGATAGATAGATGATAGATAGATAGATAGATAGATAGATAGATAGATAGATAGATAGATAGATAGATAGATAGCTCTACCTTTAACATAGATCAGAATTCTACCACTCCTCACCATCTGTATTTTAAAAAGAACTGTTACCCGTGGAAAGAAGAACACACTGGCAACCATTAAGGGTACCCAAGAGATTGAAATATCTTAGCAGACGGGCTCTCAGGTCATTCAAAAGTTTCACATGAGAATGAGACACATAGTGGCCATGTCCAGAGAGAGTCCCTTAGGGAAGTGGACTTGAATGAAACACCTCTCTCAGGGAGACTTTGGCAGCCAGGGGATGACATGAGGAGCCTTGGCACCTCAAGGAAGAGTGGGACAAAGTATAGAAGACGGAACTCAGATAAAGGTAATCTATATCCTAATATGTTAAACAAAATGAAAGATTAAATATTATGAGCACAGTAAATGTTATGTCTTTAGACGTATCAAACATTTCTTCCAGGAAATTGTTGTACTGACTTAATTGTAGTATTTAAGACTGTGTTGATAGAGGAGAGGCTAACTCAGCTGTTCACTCCCATGGTCTTAAGATGATTGCCAATAATTATAGTCATTCCTGGTTCCATGTGCATCCCATTCTTTGAATTCAACTATTTTTCCAGCCCTCTTCTTTAATACATTGACTCCAGCAATACTTTGACCCCACTGGAATCTCCAATCCTAAGATCTCACTGATTTTTCAGTGTTAATTATCTCCTTGTTCTCTTTCACTTCCCTCTTCATCTTGAAGTCTATGGTTAAATATTACACTCCCTTGCATTTATACTTCCTTTGCTCTTCAATCATTTCAATATACCCATTTAGCAAAACCACAACCTATGCAAAATTCAACTCTCCAAATACTCTGCACCTGCATCCTCCAGCTGACATAGGCTGGAGAAAAACACAGAACCACATTGGATAATCTAATTCTAAATGCATGAACACAAAGCTTAAATAGGCCTTTAATGCTGCCAGGTGATCACATCATATACCTCCTTTATCCACTCACTGTTTCTCCTAAACAACTACTTCACACTGTCCTCTCTTTCCTCAAACTCTACACTTCCTTCTCTGTCTCTGTTTTCAACTGAAGCTGCTGCTCTCTACTTTGCAGAAAAAATGAAAACTATCAGAAGAGATCTTTCCCAGATTCCCACCACATGGATCTCCTGCCAGTATTTGCACCCACAACCAAAACATCCTGTTATTCATGCTCCTCTCCAAAACCAATCACTCCACTTGGTTAATAATAGAAATCATCATCCCCTCTTTCTCCTCCATCATAACTTAAAAATTCCCCTGTGAAGAAATTCCTTCAAGTAGTCTGTCATTACTGTAAGTCCTCTCCTCCCATTCTCCCTTAAAACCACCACATGAGGCTCTATTATTTACAACCAAATTCCTCTTGTCAAGGTCAGCAGTGACCCCCCCAATATTGTTAAATCCATGAACCTATTCTTAGTCCTTGTCCTACTCAACTTATCAGCTATATTTGACAGAGTTGATCACTCTTTCCTTCTTAGTAACTTCCTTCACCTGATTTCAGAACAAGACACTCACCAAAAGATTTCCTTCTATCTCACAGGTTGCTCCTTCTCAGCCTCCCTTGCTGGTGCTGCCTTTCATTCCATCCTTCCTCAAGCTCAGTTATTGGTCTTCTTCCTCTACATATGCTGCATATCATCTGTATAATGACGACGTTCACATTTATATCTGCAGACTGGACCTTCTGCTGCCTACTCGACACATCTATTCAGATATTCAGTAGGCATCTCAAACTTAAAATTAACTCCTGGTATTTCTCTCTGTTTACCAAACCTCCTCTTCCCAAAACCTCTTGTGTGTCAAATGATAGGAAATTCATTCTTACAGTTGTTAAGGAGAAAAGTTTTGGAGTCATCCTTAATTCTTCTCATTTTCTCATATACCATGTCCACTCCACCATGAAATTCCATTGGATCTGCCTTAAAAATATGTCCAACATCTCTCCATTTCTCTCTAACTCTGCTGATTCACCTTTGATCTTAGCTGCTTTCCCTCTCTTACTGCAATGCTGCAATTGCCTTCTAACTGGCTTTCCTGTATCCACCCTGGTTCCCTCTCCCCATCCATTATGAACATTATAGCCATATTAATCCTCATAAAATAGAAGTTAGATCATATGACTTTTCTTCTGAAAGACCTGAACAGGCTCTAAGTAAAATCACTCTGGGTTAAAGCCAAAGTCCTGAAATGGCTTATTAGGCCTTACATAATCTATTCCTCACCCTCTCTTCTTACCTACAAATATTATACATTTCAAGGAATAGCATCCACCTTCCACTCATCAGCTTAAGCTAGAAACTTTAGAGCCCTCCTTAAAATATCTCCCCTCATCTTTGCACATCCAATTACCATAACTTGTTAATTACTCTTTTCTTGTATCTCTTAAACCAATTTACATTTTCCCTTTGCTATGAAACTATTTCTCCCCTTCTCCAATGTCATTTCATCTCAAATCTACTACATATTAATACTAGAGTGATCTTTCTAGTTAAATGTAAACCTATTTATATCATTCCCCAGACAGTATAACACCAAAGCTTTTTAATTCTAACAACCTTTTTTGATGATTCACAAGTTGAAGCTTTAATCACAATTCAAGCTACTTTTTAAATGGCCCTCTGTTATAATAAATTCATTGGTTCACTTAAAAGTGTTTTGTAGCATATGATTTATTTTTGAAGATGTATTAGTTTTTGTTCTATTAAATGCCATTTTGGTCAAGATTAATTTTTTGTGCATGCAATCATTTATAAAATGAAATGTAGATTAATCAGTAAATTTAAATTATACTTCTAAGTCAAGAAAAGGTCAGCTATCTTGGCATAAGCTTGGTCAGCTACCTTGGCATACCTTGTACAGACTTACAATAGGCTCCTCTATCTTAAAGCTACTACAGATTTCAAATAATAATATTTAAAAACAAAAATAATATTAAGCAATAACTGTGATAATATTAGAGAATAACATTAGTTGCCAAGGTTTACAAAATGTATTCACATAAACTCATTTATTACTACAAATACCTAAAGAGTAGATACTATTTCCACTTTCAGAGGAGCAAATTAAATATCAGAAAAGTTAAAGGTTTTGATGGAAAATATCTAGCAAAGCAGTGATGGAACTGACTCTTGAACTCATTCTCTTTAAACATATACCCAGTGGCAATGTCTTTAAAGTATAACAAATTAAATATGTGTAAGCTAATAAAATGCTACTTTTGTGAGTAGACAAATGCCTTGCTTACAAGTTTTCCTTTTTAATGTAAAGCAAAACAAACTGTGCTTTCACATTATTACTAAATATCAGTCTATCCTAAAATTGTTTATGTAATGTGGAGGTGATATATTACCTTAGAAAACCACTGTAACATGATATTGGAAACCATTTCAACTGTTAAAAGGTTAGATTTCAGTTCTGTTTAAGGTCAGAAACCTGAAAATATCCTGATGATTACAATTTCTCCGCACATTTCGGATGATGCCACCGAACTCCTGGCAGCAGCAAAATGTGTTTGTTCTGATCCTCTGCTTCTGGTGGGCAGTGTCAGAGTGGAGAAAAGGCACCAGGGCTTTGGTATCAGGCCTAAATTTCTATTGCTTTTAATTAAAATAATAAAGGGGTAAAGGTAATATTTCTATCCACCTGAGACAGAACAATTTGTTGAAAACAGATTTTTACCTGTTGAAAAATATTCAGAAAATCGATCATCCCCAAAACAACGTACTAACTAAAACAAAACCAAGAAAGCCATTCTGAAAGGCAAGTATCAAAGCATCTGTCATTGCCCCATTTTAGGATTGTAAAGCTGGAAGTAGTCATTCAAATAAATATTGTTTGAATAATAATTATATGCCCAGAACCCTTCCCAGGTCCACATATCACTATTTTTTTGTTTTTACAAATCACATCTCATCTCTCCTGTCCTATAAAACTGCATCTAGTACATAGCAGACAATACATTTTAATGCTCACTAAATGAATGCTAGGCTTGATGTAGAATACAAAGGATTATGTTAATATCATATTTATTGCTACTACCACTAATAGTTACTAACATTTATTGAGCACTAACTATATGCCAGGCACCGTGTTAATCACTTTACATGCATCACCACACTACAGGGTAAGTTAATGTAATTAATTCATTGTTAATCTAATTCTATAGTAAGAAAACTATAGCATAAAGAGATCAAGTCTTATAGCTAGGTAAGAGGCTTAGTTTCACAGTTAGTAATCAAACTTTGGCAGTCTGACCTCAGTGAGTACAATGGGCCAGAGACCAACCTATTGCAGCTTACATTCTAGAGAGAAGATAATAAATAACTAAAGAAGTAATCAATATAACTTTATATAGGAAATAAGGCTATGGATAAAAGAAAATGGGGTGATTTGCTAGAAGTGACTAGAGTGATATAGAAAAGTAGTTAAAAACATGAACTCTAGCACCAGGTT
This sequence comes from Mandrillus leucophaeus, assembly GCF_000951045.1. NCBI lineage: Eukaryota > Metazoa > Chordata > Mammalia > Primates > Cercopithecidae > Mandrillus > Mandrillus leucophaeus. The sequence goes on along the minus strand of NW_012104343.1, from coordinate 1,085,028 downwards.
TGAGTTCATACCAGAGCTTTTTCCAGCCCTGTCATTATGGGCTGTTATTTAGTTATTTACATTCTTTGTATATTTGCTTATCTACAGATAATGCCAAATTTATATGACAGTCATGAGGTTTAAATGAATTGATATACATAAAATGCCTAAAACAGTTCCTGACACATAGTGTCATTTACGTATTTATTATTATTGTTATTTTCACATTTTTATTATTATAATTCATATCATATTGAGGATATCTACTTGAGAGAGGGTGGTATGGGAAGGCCTCTATGAAGAAGTGCATTTGAACCAAAACCTAAATGACACTTAGACACATGAAAATTTTAAGGCAGAGATTTCAGGCAGAAGGAACCAAAGTGCAAAAGCCCCAGGGCCAGAATGTTCAGCAAAGAAGGCCAGTATGGTCCAGGATGAGTTCAGTCAAGTTACAGAGCTGGTCAAGAACCAGGCTAAATTAGGCATCACTGGATATGGTAAGGAGTTGGATTTTATTCTAAGTGTGATGAGAAGACATGGGAACATTTTAAGCGTGGTAATGACATGATTTGATTTATATTTTATAAATATCACCCTGGCTTCCACGAAAGTCTGGATTATAACTTCCATAGAATATCAATCTTATCATTACCATTAGTCATTGTTTTTAAAATCTTAGCTTCATTCCTAGGGGAAAGTAATTCCCTGACTATATTTCTGGAATGTTGTGTTACTGCTTTTAAACATAGAGTCAGAATAAAGGACTTAAGTAGGTATATGAGCATACATATATACTCATACACTCACTGTGAACGAAGATTATATGGAATACTCACACAGACCACACTTCATTATTCTAAAATTCAAATTAATTCTATCTACTGGGTTTTTGAATCATGTCTCTTGGAAGGAAAGTAATTGTTTACTTACATGAAAGTTGATCATATGAATTGGGTCAATCTTGTTATACCCAACTGAAACAGTTGAGAGGTTAAGGGGAGAAGGCATCTAGGGCACATAACACTGTTCCAAGAATGTAATTCCCTGTAAGCTTGGCTGCTGAAGCTGCCTGCTGTAACCTGAAACCACTTTTATCTAATAGCTACTGAAACAACCTGCTGCAACTCTGAGAATCATTTTACCCATAGTCATCACTTACCAATCAAAACTTGCCAGCTCACCAACATATTATTAGTGCCAATGAACTTCCTCAAAGAGCAATATGAAACATTTCCCCTTTTTTGTAAAACCTCTAACCGTCTGTTCTTGGACATAATGAAGACCATCCAGCCTCTGAGTATGCCACAAATTGTAATTCTTGATTTCCAAATAAAACATTTAAAATTAAGAAATTTGTCTCTATATTGTATTTGTCTTTAACCCTTATTGTAAATTATATGGCAGGGGAGGATATTCTTTGGGTCCCACTTCTCTTAGTTCTAATATGTCCCTTGGCCTTACCAGGAGTTAGCTCCTTGTCCCCCAAATAAAGAAAGCTTTGCAAATCTGACTGCATGGAACAACGTATGTTTTACTAGTGGGTGGTGTTATTTTTCTTAATCTTACCCTTACACCCAGCATTTTCTCCCCCAACACACTTCCTCTGCAAGTTCACTGTGGTTTAAATAGGTTGAAAGCCAGCCTAGGCCACACTGTACAATTCCTTCTTACCAGACATTCTTGATATAAGTTCTCTGGCTTCAAAGCAGATCTTAATGATGTTGTGTGTTGATTAGTTGATACCACTGTGTGGTGAGGAGTAAATGGCAGTGGAAGAGCATTTCCATGTCCCTGGTATTTTTACTACTATGATCACATTAAATCATCATCTTTAATATTTAACACCAAAAGGCCATCCATGTATTCAAAAAGAATATTATAGCCACATTGACAAAAATCTTAAAGTCCTACATTGCCACACATGGAGGTGAACTAAAAACACAATGCAATTTGTACAAAGACTCCTCCTAATTCCTCTAACTCATAAAGACTTCAGTCTTAAAATAAAAAATACAGCTGCATAAAGTGAACTGCTTTACCTGTATGTTTAGTTCCCTCATTCTTGACTTCTGTGGTTCCCACAGAAGAGGTGGGTGGACTAGCAGGAGGGCTGGCAGTAAAGCTTGTGCACCCTGTAGATGTGTTGATTTCAAAATATTCTTGGTTGTGATTCATTCGGTGAAAATCCAGAGAAGACACAATGGATGTTCGCTGTTTAGGCTAAAATAAATGAGCATGATGACAGTATTAATATGATCATGTTCATCTTCAGCCCAATCTCCCCATCAATTTAATCTAAGTGATAATTTTTTTTTTCAGTTAAAAACTATCTGGGTTTTACACTTAAAATATAATTGTGCTTTACAGAGATACATTAAATAATTACTTGATGAATTCAATAATAAAAAATTATTTAATGAGAAAATATTATGGCATAGTTGATGTGATAGCTTAGGCTTTTCATTTGCTTTCCCCAGAAGATTGTAAAAATATAGTGCACAGAATTTCTCTTGGTAATCAATTTTGAAAGTTGCAATTTTAAGTCACCTTTCATTCAACTAACATTTATTAAGCATCTGGCATTTGCCAGACCCAGAGGATATAGAATCTAATAATAAAAGGGCCCTTATAACATTGAAGAATAATTAAGGCAGTTCCATTTTTTTATTCTTTAAATAGTCCAAGGAATTGGTGGCATTAGATATTGTTCCCAAGTACAAGATGCAGGAATTTCATCATCAGAATTAAATAAAGTTATATGGAACATTTTCTAGGATCTAAGAATATGCTTGGTATTTGTAGTGAACTTTGATTTTCTTTTTTAAGAATTTTAATTAATCCCCAAATAGCAAGAAAAGTCAATTTAAACATAAAAGTTAAAATCATGGAGTAATAGCAGATATAATCTATACCCTTTGTCAGTAATGAATTACTCCCTATAGCAATTTTCTGGGGTTTTTTCCCCATAATTTTAATTATATTCACTTTTTTTTTTCTTGCCTAGCAGAGCTTCTAACATTGTCCTTCAGAAAAACTGCAGTTTTTTGGCTCTCAAATGTGTGTGTTTTTCCCAGGAATCAACTCAAACTTTCTTTTTATTTTTTAGTTTATATTACTGAAATATTAAACATCTCTTATAATAATTACAAGAGATTAAATGTAAACTTTTTATAATAAGGTAAAGTTTATTGTACTTTACTTTCTCCAAAGTACAATTAACTTTTGGTTTACTAATGTTTTTGTTACCCTCAAATATATGTTAATCACTGTACTCCATATTTTCCTGCAAAATATTCAAGTTGCTGTCTCTTCCAGCTTATCATTTTTTTCCAAGTAGATATCATTTAGTCTATAACATAAAATAGACAATCATATGGAAAATGTCTGCACAGTATAGAGATTAAAAAAAAAACAAGGTGTGTAAATTATCACAATATGATTTATTCTTTCACCAATATTTCACCAAACGTTTTATGAAAGATGTTGAGGGGTATAAATATTGTTACGCTAGACAGTGCAAGTCATTTTTTATTATGACACATCAACTCAGTAATAGAATTCAAATTAGCACCCACAGAGGGCTCAGTTGCTTTTGAAGTACAAAAGATCAGTGTTTAATGTCAGGCTTGGTTTCTCATGAAATGTCTGTCCTTGGGACTACTGAATCTCAAGTTCACATTCAGTGTCCTTTCCACTACATTCTATAACAGCAATTAGAAAGGCATGAGCTATAGCCCTGGCTCCAATGGAGCCCATCATTCTAGGCTTTGTTTTATTGTGTTGTGCTTTTGTTTCACTTTATGTGTAGGCAATGGACCACATTTCTTTATTTCTTCTCATAAATTTTATAAAGGTCAAGCCAAATGATATATATGATTCCTCCACTTCTAAATGTTTCTTAAATACATGTTTCTGAATCCTGACCACCCATGGTTCTAACTGCTTTAAAAACACAATGTTTTATGCAATCATGAAAATAAACAAGCTATTTTCTGCAATATTAATTCATTCCACAAATATTTGCTGAACATATACTAAACTGCAGATATCATACACGTAAGTACCATGATAGGAATAAAACAAGTAAGACATTTTCCCTGTTTTCCGTATGAATATAGACTTGAGGTGGGAGGATGGATGGCACATGAGGCTTCGAAGAAGAGACAACCAATCCAATGATTATGCTTCAGTATCATATAGCAGTAACGGTGATGAAAAATTGGAAGCATTATACTTAGTCATGCTCTAAGGCAAGGGTCAGCAAACTATGGCCTGTGGCTCAAATCTGGCCTTCTTCCTATTTCTAAAAATGAAGTTTTATTGCAACAAAACTGCACCCATTGCTCCCTCATTTAGTTATGGTCTATGACTGTCCTCGTACTTTAATTGCAGAGTTCAGTAGTTGCAACACAGGTCATATTTTCCACAACATCTGAAATATTTATTATGTCTGGATTTTTAGAGAAAATATTTGGCCACTCCTGTTCTATGGAATTGTTTCACATATCAATTTAGTGCTCAATAAAACCATAACTATAGGTTTTCTTTTATTTCCCAGCCTGACTTGCATTTGGGTTGGGCCATGTGACTAATTCTCAGCAAATACAATATTAGTAGAAGTGAGCTTTTTCTATTCCTCTCTTACTCCCCAGATGATGTAGTTGAAAGATGAAGGAAAGCCATAAAGCTCACATTGGTTTTATGAGATGTTAAAGTGAACCTCTTTTCTATATTTTTATTTTAAGTTCAGGGGCACACGTGCAGGTTTGTTACATAGGTAAAGGTGTGTCATGGGGGCTTGTTGAATAGATTTTTATCACCCAGGTATTAAGCCTAGTACCCATTAGTTATTTTTCCTGATCCTCTCCCTCCTCTCACCCTCCACCATCTGATAGGCCCCAGTGTGTGTTGTTCCCCTCTAGGTGTCCATGTGTTCTCATCATTTAGCTCCCAGAGATGAGTGAGAACATGTGGCATTTGATTTTCTGCTCCTGCATTAGTTCACTCAGGATAACAGCCTCCAGCTCCATCCATGTCCCTGCAAAGGACATGATCTCATTCTTTTTTATGGCTGCATAGTATTCCATGGTATATATGTACCACATTTTCTTTATCCAGTCTATTATTGGTGAGCATCGAAGTTGATTCCATGTCTTTTCTATTGTGAAAAGTGCTGCAATGAACATATGCATGATGTGTCTTTGTAATAGAATGATTTATGTTCTTTTGGGTATATATGCAGTAATGGGATTGCTGTATTGAATGGTATTTCTGATTCTAGGTCTTTGAGGAATCACCACACTCTCTTCCACAATGGTTGAACTAATTTACATTCCCACAAGTAGTGTACAAGTGTGGCTTTTTCTCCACAACCTTCCCAGCATGTGTTATTTTTTGATTTTTTAATAATAGCCATTCTGAACTGATGTGAGATGGTATCTCATTGTGGTTTTGGTTTGAATTACTCTAATGATCAATGATGTAGCACTTTTTTTCATATAATTGTTGGCTGCATGTATGTCTTCTTTCGAGCAGTGTCTGTTCACTTTTCTTTTTTTTTTTTTTGTGAGACGGAGTCTCTGGTCTCTGTCATCCAGGCTGGAGTGCAATGGCACAATCCCAGCTAAATGCAACCTCTCCCTCCTGGGTTCAAGCGATTCTTGTGCCTCAGCGTCTCGAGTAGCTGGAATTACGGGCAAGCATCACCATGTCTGGCGAATTTCTGTATTTTTAGTAGAGATGGGGTTTTGCCATGTTGGTGAGGCTGGTCTTGAACTTCTGGCCTCAAGTGATCTGCCTGCCTTGTCCTCCCAAAGTGCTGGTATTACAGGTGTGAGCCACCGCACCTGGCCCCCAATGCCCACTTTTTAATGGAGGTTGTTCTTTTTCTTGTAAATTTAAGTTAATTTTCTTATAGATGCTGGATATTAGCCTTTGTCAGGTGAATAGTCTGCAAAAATTTTCTCCCCTTCTATGGGTTGTCTGTTTACTCTGTTGATGGTTTCTTTTGCTGTGCAGAGCCTCTTTAGTTTTATTAGATTTCATTTGTCAATTTTTTCTTTTATTCCAATTGAAGGAACACTTATACACTGTTGATAGGAGTTTAAATTAGTTCAACCATGAAGACAGTGTGGTGATTCATCAAACAGAAATTTTGAGGATATTTCTGTTCCTAAAAACAAAAATATACCATTTGACCCAGCAATGTAATTACTGGGTATATACTCAAAGGAATATAAATCATTATATCATAAATACACATACATACACACATATGTTCACTGCAGCACTATTCACAATAGCAAAGACATGGAATCAATCTAAATGCCCATCAGTGATAGACTGGATAAAGAAAATGTGGGATATAAAATATAGCACAGGATACTATGCAGCCATAAAAAAAGAATGAAAACATGTCCTTTTCAGGAACATGGATGGAGATGGAGGCTATTATCCTTAGCAAACTAACACAGGAACAGCAAAGGAAATATTGCATGTTCTCACTTATATGTGGGAGCTAAATTATGATAACTAATGGACACATAGAGAAGAACAACACATACTGGGCCTATTGGAGAGTGGAGGGTAGGAGAAAGGAGAGCATCAGGAAAAATAATTAATGGGTACTAGGCTTAATGCCCGGGTGACAAAATAATCTGTACAATGAACCCCCATGATACGATTTTATCTATGTAACCTGCACATGTACTCCTGAACTCAAAATAGAAGCTAAATAAAAAATTAGAAAAAGAAATGAGAACAAAGAAGCTTTGAGGAAACTAAAAATTCAAGATAACACAGATGAGGAAGTCAGAATCCTATCAGATACATTTAACAAAGAGATTGAAATTACTGAAAATAATCAAGCAGAAATTCTGGAGCTGAAAAATGCAATTGGTGTACTGAAGAATGCATTAGAATCTGTTAAAAGCAGAATTGATCAGGCAGAAGAAAGAATTAGTGAGCTTTAAAACAAGCTATTTGTAAACATACAGTCAGAGAAGACAAAAGAAAAAAGAATAAAAAAGAATGAATCACAGCTTCAAGATCTAGAAAATAGCCTCCAAAGGGCAAATCTAACAGTTATTGGCCTGATAGAGGAGGTAGAGAGAGGTGGGTGGAATAGAAAGTTTACTCAAAGTGAGAACAGAGAACTTCCTAGACCCAAAGAAAGATCTCAATATTCAAGTATAAGAAGGCCATAGAATACCAAGGAGATTTATCCCAAGCAAGACTACCCCAAGCTATTTAATAATTAAACTCCCAAAGTTCAAAGATAAACAAAGGATTATAAATGCAGCAACAAAAAAGAAACAAATAACATACAATGAAGCTCCAATATGCCTGGCAGCAGATTTCTCAGTAGAAACCTTACATGCCAGGAGAGGATGGCATGACATATTTAAAGTGCTGGAGGAAAAAATGTTTATCCTAGAATAGTATATCCAGTGAAAATATCCTTCAAACATGAAGAAGAAATAAAGACTTTCCCAGACAAACAAAAGCTGAGAAATTTCTTCAACACTAGATCTTTCCTACAAGAAATGCTAAAGGAGGTTTTCAGTCTGAAAGAAAATGATATTAATGAGCAAGAAGAAATCATCTGAAGGTATACAATTCACGAGTAAAAAAACACACACACACAGAGAATATTATAACACTGTAATTGGGATGTGTGAACTCATATTTTGAGGTGACAAATGAAAAAATGGACTGATAATAATAAGTAAGAAAACTTTTCAAGACACAGACAGTACAATAAGACATAAATAGAGACGACAAAAGTTAAAAAGTAGGAGGACAAAGTTAATGGCTACAGTATTTATTAGTTTTTCCTTTGCTTGTTTGTTTATGCAATCAGTGTTAAGTTGCCATCAGTTTAAAATAATGGATTATAAAAAATTATTTGCAAGCCTTAAGGTAAATTCAAATAAAAAAATCCTACAATAGATACACAAAAAATAAAACAAGAAATTAAAACACACCAGCAGAGAAAATCATCTTCACTAAAAGAGAGGGAGGAAGGAGAGAAGGAGGAGATCACAAAATAACTAGCAAACAAATAACACAGGCCAGGCGCGGTGGCTCAAGCCTGTAATCCCAGCACTTTCGGAGGCCGAGACGGGCGGATCACGAGGTCAGGAGATCGAGACCATCCTGGCTAACACAGTGAAACCCCATCTCTACTAAAAAGTACAAAAAACTAGCCGGGCGAGGTGGCGGGCGCCTGTAGTCCCAGCTACTAGGGAGGCTGAGGCAGGAGAATGGCGTAAACCCAGGAGGCGGAGCTTGCAGTGAGCTGAGATCGTGCCACTGCACTCCAGTCTGGGCGACAGAGCGAGACTCTGTCTCAAAAAACAAAAACAAAAACAAAAACAAAAACAAACAAACAAAAACAAATAACACAATGGCAGGATAAGAGATTATCATTAATAATAATAATATTGAATAATTAGACTAGAATCTCCAGTCAAAAGACAGACAGTGGCTGAATGGATTAAAAAAAAACAAAAACAAAAAACAAAAAAACAAGACCCAACAATCTATTGCCTACAAGAAATACACTTCACTTACAAAGATACACATAGACTGAAAATAAAGGGATGGACAAAGATATTCCATGCAAATAAAAATCAAAAAAAGAGCAGGATAAGACAAAATAGATTTCAAGAAAAAATTATAAAAACAGACAAAGAAATCATTACATAATGATAAAGGGTGAATTCAAGAAGATATAATAATTTCAAATATATACGCATCCAGATATATAAAGCAAATATTATTAAGGCTAAAGAGAGACATAGACCCCAATACAAAAGTAGCTGGAGACTTCAACAACCCACTTTCATCACTGGACAAATCATTCAGAAAGAAAATCAACAAAGAAACATCAGACTTAATCTGTACTATAGGTCAAATGGGCTTAATAGGTATCTACAGAACGTTTCACTGAACAGTTACAGAATATACATTCTTCTCCTCAGTACATGAATAATTCTCAAAGATAGACCATTTGTTAGGCCACAAAACAAGTCTTACAAAACTAAAAAATAAATTGAAATCTATTATTATAAAAAATAAATTGAAAGTATCTTCTTTAACTACTATAAAATAAAACTAGAAATCAATAACAAGAGGAATTCTGGAAACTATATAAACACATTAAAATTAAACGATATGCTACTGAATGACCAAATGGGTCAATGAAGAAATTAAGAAGGGAATTTAAAAATGTCTTGAAGGAAATGGCAATGAAAAGACAACATAGCAAAACCTATGGGCTACAGCAAAAGCAGAACTAACAGGAAAATTTATAGCTATAGTCACCTACATCAAAAAAGTAGAAAAACTTCAAATAACCTAACAACGCATCCTAAGAACTAGAAAGGCAAGAGAAAACCAAACCCAAAGTTAGAAGAAAAGAAATAATAAAGATCAGAGCATAAATAAATAAAATTGAAACAAAGAAAACACTATAAACGCTAAATAAAATAAAAAGTTGGTGTTTTGAAAAGATATAATTGACAAACCTTTAGCCAGATTAAGAAAAGAGAGATAAGACTCAAATAAATAAAATGAGAGAAGAAAAAGACAACATTACAACTGATGCCACAGAAATTCAAAGGATCATTAGAGGCTCCTAGGAGCAAGTAGTAGTCTCCCAGAAAAGAAAAGCCCAGGATCTGATGGCTTCACTGCTGAATTCTACCAAACATTTAAAGAATAACTAATACATGCCTTACTCAAACTATGCCAAGAAATGGAGGAGGAGGAAATACTTCTGAACTCATTCTACAAGGCTAGTATTACCCTGATACCAAAACCGGACAAAGACACATTAAGAAAAGAAAACTACAGGCCAACATTCCTGAGGCACGTTGACGCAAAAATCCTCAAGAAAATACTAGCAAACCAAATTCAACAACACATAAAAAGGCCATTCATTATGATGAAGGTGGATTTATCCCAGGGATGCAAGGATGGTTCAACATATGCAAATAAATCAAATAATACAAAATACCAGCAAAATTAAGGACAAAAAAACTACGTAATTGATTTAATTGATGTTGAAAAAGAATTTGATAAAATTCAACATCCCTTCATGATAAAAACCCACTGGGTATAGAAGAAACAGACCTCAAATAGTAAAAGCCATATACAACAGACCCACAGTGTCATACAAAATAGGAGAAAACTGAAAGCCTTTCCTCTAAGATCTGGAACTTGACAAGGATGCCCACTTTCAGTACTCTTATTCACCATAATACTGGAAGTCCTGGCTAGTAATCAGACAAGAGAAAGAAATAAAGGATATCCAAGTTGGAAAGGAAGAATTTGAATTAGCCTTGTTTGCAGATAATATTATCTTATATATTTTGAAAAACCTAAAGATTCTACCAAAAAACCGTTAGAACTGATAAATTCAGTAAAGTTGCAGAATACGAAATCAACATACAAAAATCAGTAGCATTTCTATATGCCAACAGTGAATAATCGGAAAAAATAGAACCAAGGAGTCTCATTTACAATAGCTACAAATAAAACAAAATATCTAGGAATAAACTTAACCAAAGAAGTAAAAGAGCTCTACAGTGAAAATTATAAACACAGATGAAAGAAATTGAAAATCATATAAGAAAATGAAAAGATATTCCACTTTCTGGATTGGTAGAATAACTATTGTTAAAATATCCATACTACCTAAAGCAATATACAGATTCAATGCAATCATTAACAAAATACTAATGATATTCTTCACAGAAACAGAAAAAAATCCTAAAATTTATATGGAACCAAAAAAGACCCAGAAGAGCATAAGCCATCACGAGCAAAAAGACTTAAACTGGAGGAACCACATTACCTGACTTCAAATTATACTACCAAGCTATAGTAACCAAAACAGCATGGTTCTGGCATAGAAGCAGAAAAATAGACCAATGGAACAGAATGGACAACGCAGGAACAAATCTATACACTGACAGTGAATTCATTTTTGACAAAGGTGTCAAGAGCATACACAAGGTTACATAAGGGAAAAGACAGTCTTTTCAATAAATGGGTGGAGGAAAAAAAGGATATCCATATACAGAAGAATGAAAGTAGACCCCTATCTCTTGCCATATACAAAAATCAAATCAAAATGGATTAAATAATTACATCTAAGACCTCAAACTACAAAACTACTGAAAGAAAACATTGGGGAAACTCTACAGGACATCGGACTGGGCAAAAATTTCTTAAGGAACACCTCACAAGCATAGGCAACCAAACCAAAAGTGGACAAATGAGATTATATGAAGCTAAAAACTTCTGCATAGCAAAGGATACAACCATTAAAGTGAAGAGACAACCTAAAGAATGGGAGAAAATATTTACAAGCTACCCACCTGACAAGAGATTAACAGCCAGAATATTGAAGGAGATAAAAATACTGAAAAGGAAAAAAAATCTAAGAATCTGATTGAAAATGGTCAAAAGATCAGAATAGACATTTCTCAAAAGAAGACATACAAATGGCAAACAGATATGAGAGAAGGTGTTCAATATTACTGATCATCTGAGAAATGCAAATTACAACTACAAGGAAATTTCATCTCACCCCAGTTAAAATGGCTTTTATCCAAAAGACAGGCAATGACGAATGCTGGCAAGGATGTACAGAAAACGAAACCCTTGTAAACTGCTGGTGGGAATGTAAATTATACAACCTATATAGAGAAAAATGGAGATTTTGGAGGTTCCTTAAATAACCAGAAATAGAACTACCATATGATCCAGCAATCCCACTGCTAGGTATATTCCCAAAAGTATATCAAAAACATAGCTGCATTCTCTCTCATGTTTATTGCAGCACTATTCACAATAGCCAAGATTTAGAAGCCACCTGAGTGTCCATCAACATATGAATGGATAAAGAAAATGTGGTGCATATACACAGCGGCATACTATTCAGCTATGAAAAAGAATGCGATCCTGTCATTTGCAACAACATGGATGGAACTGGAAGTCATTATGTTAACTGAAATAAGCCAGGCACAGAAAGACAAACATTGCATGTTCTCATTTATTTGTAGGAACTAGAAAAATTAAAACAATTGAATTCACAGTGGTAGAGAGTGGAGTGATGGCTACCAGATGCTAAAACTGGTAATGTGGGTGGTGGGGGGAGTAGGAATAGTTAATGGGTTCAAAAATATAGTTAGAATGAATAAGATCTAGTATTTGATAGCACAATATGATGACTAGAGTCAGCAATAATTTATTGTACATTTTAAAATAACTAAAACCGTGCAACTGAATTATGTGTAACACAAAGAAAGGAAAAATGCTTGAGTTGATGAATACCCCAATATGATTATTACACTGCATGCCTGTGTCAAAATATCTCATATACTCCATAAATATATACGTCTACTATGTACCCCCAAAAATTAAAAATTAAAATAAAAAGAGATATCTATGTGGAGAAATGGAATAACAGCAATGAGAGAAAAGAATAAAGAGATGGTCATAATATTAAAATGGAGATAAAAAAAGAATGGGTCTAGAATATATATATGTATTCCTAGAATGTATACATTTAAACATGTTTGATTTTAATCCATTATAATTTTTTAACTACTCAAATAGAATTGCACTCAGCCATTTAGTATAAAAAAGAAAAAGTTTTCACAAATTCATTGAAATTACAAATTGAATTTGCCAAGTTTTGATATATAGAATGAATTGCACTTGTGTTCGTTGTGGCTTCTCCACTTTAAAACATATCCCTTCACTGTGGTCCAGTCCTCATATCACCCTACTTTCCAGAGGATCTGCTTCCATACGTAATTTACTTAGCAGGAGTCAGCAAACTACATCTCATGGGCCAAAGCCAGGCTTTTGAATATTTTTGTCCAGCCTGAAAGCTAAGAATGATTTTCACATTTTTTATCGCTTTTTAGAAAAGGAAAAATCATATTAGTAACACATGAAAATTGTATGAAACTCAAACTTCACTGTTTGAAAACAAAGTTTTATGGAGAGACATAGCCATGTCCATTCATTGATGTATTGTCTATGGCTGTTTTCCTGCTGCAATAGCAGAGTGTAGTAGTTGTAACGTAGACCTTATGAACCACGAAGACTTAACTATTTTACTCTCCGATCTTTTCTTTAAAAAAAATTGTGGCCGGGCGCGGTGGCTCAAGCCTGTAATCCCAGCACTTTGGGAGGCCGAGACGGGCGGATCACGAGGTCAGGAGATCGAGACCATCCTGGCTAACCCGGTGAAACCCTGTCTCTACTAAAAAGTACAAAAAACTAGCCGGGCGAGGTGGCGGGCGCCTGTAGTCCCAGCTACTCGGGAGGTTGAGGCAGGAGAATGGCGTGAACCCGGGAGGTGGGGCTTGCGGTGAGCTGAGATCCGGCCACTGTACTCCAGCCTGGGCGACACAGCGAGACAACGTCTCAAAAAAAAAAAAAAAAAAAATTATGACCCCTTCTATAAAGAGAATAGGAAATTTTGTCCGGGCGCAGTGGCGGGCATATCACGAGGTCAGGATATCAAGACCATCCCGGCTAACACGGTGAAACCCCATCTCTACTAAAAATACAAAAAACTAGCCGGGTGTGGTGGCGGGTGCCTGTAGTCCCAGCTACTCGGGAGGCTGAGGCAGGAGAATGGCGTGAACCCGGGAGGCGGAGCTTGCAGTGAGCCGAGATCTCGCCACTGCACTCCATCCTGGGTGATGGAGCGAGACTCCGTCTCAAAAAAAAACAAAAAACAAAAAACAAAAAACAAAAAGAAAAAAGAAAAAAAAAAGGAATAGAAAATTTCTCTGAGGAGGTAAAATTGAACAGACACAGGAATGACTGTGATCGAGTCAGGGAACCAGTGCAACATAAAAAGGTGGGACCCCTTGTTTCAAAAGCAGGTGCAAAAACTTTTTTCTTTTTTCCATGTTCTCTCTCTAGATCTGTTATGGTGTTCTTCTATTTGCTACTTAATGTATTGCTCCCTTGGTCATGGAAATACTCACAGGGTGAGGGCAGATTCTTACAGGAATGCAGTGGCTCTGCCCTGCAACTCAGTAAGTGCTTGACCCTTCCCCACACTCACAGTCTCACTGCTGCCTCAGCAGTTTCTGGGCAGGCCGGGGCACCTGGGTTAGAGGAGGAGGTGGCCAAGAATTTTACTCAGTAAAGAATGTAGAAATAGGGTGGAAAGTGGGAAAACAGTTGAGCCAAGATTCCAAGCCCCAACACATGTTCAATTTTCCCATAAACTGCCTTACAAAACCCTGGGCCAGGAGCACCAGGGTTGGGGGAGCTGCTAGAGTCCCCAATGTCTGTTGTTCCCATCTTTATGTCTGTGTGTACCCAATGTTTAGGTCCCATTTATTAGTAAGAATGTGTGGTATTTGGTTTTCTGTTTCTGTGTTAATTCACTCAGGGTAATGGTCTCTAGCTACATTCATGCTGCTGCAAAGGACATGATTTCATTCTTCTTTATGGCTGCATAGTATTCTAGTGTATATGTAGCACACTTTCTTTATCCAATCCACTGTTGATGGGCACTTAGGTTGATTCCATGTCTTCTCTATAGTGAATAGCACTGCAATAAACATATGAGTGCAGGTGTTTTTTGGTAGAATGATTTATTTTCCTTTGGGTCTATATCAACCTGGGATATTTTCTGCGATATAAAATATATGATGAAAATATTTAATTCTAAATTTTTTTTTCTCAAAATGATAGCCTACTGTCCCAATACCATTATTTATCCACTGATTTGAAACATTGCCTTTATCATACACTAAATTTCCAAATAGAGATTGGGCTTACATTTTTGGACTCGATTATATTCCCATTGATCTATTTGTCTCTTCCTGTACTAACACCACACTCTCTTACTTACTGTGTGGCTTCTACTTCTAGGGCTCCTAGTACGTGGATATTGGATCTCTTTGATCCTTCCTGTTTTATATACTGGGAGTATTCTACAGTTCATTGTCCTAAAGCACCTTCACTAATTTGCTAGAAAATACTTATTGACCATTATCAGCTGTGTGGTCATGCACTGATGTAGCCTCTGGGGATACATCAGTGAAAAATAAGATAAGGCACACAATTTTTAGGCATTTTGTTATAACTTTTGGTGTGATTATGCTATTTTTAATTTTAAAAAATTTTCTTTTTTTTTCTTTTTTTTGAGACGGAGTCTCGCTCTGTTGCCCAGGTTGGAGTGCAGTGGCGTGATCTCAGCTCACTGCAAGCTCCGCCTCCCGGGTTTAGGCCATTCTCCTGCCTCAGCCTCCAGAGTAGCTGGGACTACAGGCGCCCACCACCTCGCCCGGCTAGTTTTTTGTATTTTTTAGTAGAGACGGGGTTTCGCCATGTTAGCCAGGATGGTCTTGATCTTCTGACCTCGTGATCCGCCCGTCTCGCCTCCCAAAGTGCTGGGATTACAGGCTTGAGCCACCGCGCCCGGCCTCTTTTTTTTCAAGTATTCCATTTTTAAAATAGCCTGTTATTAACTTTATAAGTTCAATCACCTCTCACATCTTTCTGAAAATACTGATTAGAGTCTTTTTCTGGCATTAAGTCAGTTTTCTTGAAGGTTACTTACTTTGTTCATTAAGCCTGGTTTCTCTCTTTTTGCTTGTTAATTTTCCTCAATTATCTGGTGTCTTGGTCAAACACTTTTTATACCTAAGGCACTGCCCCACATTAGGAGCTTCGGGGGCCCTTCACCTTCCTTAGATACTTACTACCATCTGGTGGGTAAACAACAAAGCCGATTGCTCCACATAGGAGATGCTAAGGTTCTAGTTGCCCTGTCTACTCCCTGGCTTTGATAACCATGCCCTGTTGCTCAGGCTTGAGATTCTTCGCAGAGCTCTAATGAGGATGTCAAATCCACTCACTGTTCCAGTGACATCTTCCCCTCTTCCACCAATGTTGGATTGTGGGTTTCTTCCTCTTGTTTTGTCTAAATCTAGCAATATTTGATTTTATCTTTTAGAATTTCTCGAATGCCTCAGGTAGTAACCCTCCCTGTTTTTCATCACTGCTATGAATTTATTGTTAATTTTGTATTTATTTTACCATTTTGATTGCAAGTAAGGAGGAGGAAAATGTAAACACTTGCGATCCACTCAGCTTTGTGAGTTAGAATTCTCATATTTCTCTGTCTTGATCACTTTGAAGACTGTATATAAGAGATTTGAGGAAGTCCAGACAACTGGATGAAAGTAAATATCATTGCCGTTTTATCACAGATGTCATGCAAATTGAAAATTATTATATTTTCTTGATTTTTCAATAAATGGAAAACAATTTTAAGTGAAGTGCAATTTTTTGGTTGTTATGAATATGATGTTAATATGATCAAGATGTAGAACTCCTTATCTTCAGGTAGGCAAATGCAATTCCTCTGCTTTATAGATTATGGCCAAACATAGATAAAAAATAAATGATCACCACAAGAGAGTTAAAGAAGTCATTAATGAGTATTGAATATTTAAGAGACATGGACATTCTTCTAGGCACTTAAAATTTGTTGTCTCATTGAAGCCTATAATGTTAGTATCAAAAGTAGCTATTATTCTTTCCAGTTTATAGACTTGAGATTCACAGATAATCTCAGTTAAGTGGGAAAGCTGAAATTAAAGTTAAGTGGGAGAGATGAAATTAAAACACAAATCTAGTGAATTTCAAATTGATTGCATTTTCCCCTGTAAAACACCACGCTATAGGTAAAGCAAAGAGAAGCAAACATTAAGTTAGAAGTAAAGCCTAGAGTCTAATAACTCCTGAGTTTCTCCTCTTTATATCAATGAACAATTTTCCTACTCTTCAGTCTATTGATAGCATTGATTTTTTAAAAAAAAATCCACATTGTTTCAAAAGGTGTTGAAATAAAATGCAAGTGGGTGGAAAATGGGAATAAATAGTATCTAATTCTGCTATGTATTAAACTCTTACAGTCACTAGGTTTTTTATAAGAGAAATGCAGAAAATTTTAAAAAATCTTTATATCTCCTGATTTTAGCTCTTCAATTCATTTCATTTTTATATAGAGGTATCTGACGAGGAAATAATATGTATACTCATCTTCTATTTAAAAAGACAAATTATAAAACAGACTGTAGGGACTCGGTACTGCTTCTCAGACATTGCAATCCCACACAAGAGCAAGGTCAGATTTACTGGTACAGGCAACTGTCCAAAGCAGCTGTTCTCCTGCTAGCTGTTGATGTTCTCTTCCTCTCTGCCAGCTCCATATCAAGGGCCCTCACACCATGCACCACTCTCGCCCACACACCCTGACCAAGGCCCTGAAAGTTCCAGGTTCCTGCACCTGCCTTTCCTGCCCAGGGCTTTGTGAGAGCAGACAGTTGCTCTTGAGCCCTTCTCTGAGGTCCGCTAAACACCCCTACTCCACCATCAATCAGAGCAGTTGTACTTTTTTTTGCTTAACCTATTAGGTTTCTGTTAGGTTGAACCATATGAAACTGCTGATACTCAACCGTATTACCTGCAAAAATAGCAATTTCATATAATTCAACCTACACAAACTTTTCTTTTAACAGAGAGTTCTATGGATAAATAATTTGAAAACCATTTCCCTAGGTCTTAAGTGAGTCTGACATTTTGCTGGCCCCAGTAAAATTGAACTCTTTCCCTTCTTAGTCATCACTATTAAGAGTATAAAGACACAAGCACACATATGTTTATTGCAGCACTATTCGCAATAGCAAAGACTTGGAACCAACCCAAATGTCCATCAGTAATAGACTGGATAAAGAAAATGTGGCACAGATACACCATGGAATACTATGCAGCCATAAAAAGGATGAGTTCATGTCCTTTGCAGGGACATGGATGAAGCTGGAAACCATCATTCTCAGCAAACTAACACAGGAACAGAAAACCAAACACTGCATGTTGTCACTCATAAATGGGAGTTGAACAATTAGAACACATGGACACAGGGAGGGGAACATCACACACTGCAGCCTGTCCGGGGGGTGGGGGGCTAGGGGAGGGATAGCATTAGGAGAAATGCCTAATTTAGACGATGTGTTGATGGGTGCAGCAAACCACCATGGCACATGTATACCTATGTAACAAACCTGCACGTTCTGCACATGCATTCCAGAGAGTATCAAAGGGTATACGCCCTTTTCAGGGCAACTTGTCAAAATATATTTTTTAAAAGTGTTAGTCTATTCCTAGAATTTAACATACATAAGCATGAGTGTGGAGTTTGTTAGATGGAAAATTTGTAATATATGTTTCTTCATATGAGTTAGTTTCTTCATACAATTTATTCAAATCTGCATTGGAAAGACTGCATACAGACATGAAAGGATAATAAAAGTTCTAGTTTTTAATTCTAGTTTTAGTCAATAAAGGTCATAAGCAGTTCTGGACTCAATGTAGATATTAAAGACCTGAAAAGCATTTTGACCTCCCAACCATGGAGTTTGTCCTCATAGATGCTTTCCCAGCATGAAAACAGTCACGACTATTTTGCAAAAATTATTTTTTGACTTAGGTATTGCAAATATTTACATATTAATATTTTATAGATGTTCATGTCAAATTCAAATGCGTCCAGAATTTAAAATAAGTAAAATCAGCTTTATTTTCCACACTTAAGTTCTTTTTTTAAAGCAACAATTTTAAATGATTTGTTTCATTTTAGAAACAGCAGGAAATAATTATGCAATGGATTATAGAAGATATATTCTGAACAGCTAAAATAGGAAGCACAGATCACTGTGTGGGTGAAAGACAGACATTTTTACAAATAAAGGTGCACACTGCTTTTTAAATATAATAGCTTAACTTTTTAATTAAATATTTTTATTTTCAGTAATTGTAAATTCATATGCCATTGTGAGAAATCATAAAGAGTGCACTCATGTTTCTTTTTCCCAGTTTCCCTCCGTGGGCACATCTCACAAAACTATAGTGCAACATCGTAACATGGACAAGAAACAGAACAATTTCACAATTCCATCATCACAAGAATCCCTCCCATTGCCCTTTTTTTTTGAGACTGAGTCTCACTCTGCCGCCCAGACTGGTGTGCAGTGGCGCGATCTCGGCTCACTGCAAGCTCCACCTCCCGGGTTCACGCCATTCTCCTGGCTCAACCTCCCGCCACCACGCCCGGCTAATTTTTTGTATTTTCATTAGAGACGGGGTTTCACTGTGTTAGCCAGGATGGTCTCGATCTCCTGACCTCGTGATCCACCTGCCTTGGCCTCCCAAAGTGCTGGGATTACAGGCATGAGCCACCGCGCCCTGCCCCATTGCCCTTTTATAGCTACACTCACTTCTCTCCTGCCCCCACCTCCACCTTAACTCCTGGTAACTACTGATCTGTTATCCAGTTCTACAATTTTGTCACATCAATAATGCTATATTAATAGGATCACACAGTATGTAGCCTTTTAGGACTGGCTTTTCTCACTCAGCATACTTTTCTGCAGATTCATCCAAGCTGTTGTGTGTCTCAATAGCTTGCTCCATTTTATTGCTGGATAGTATTCAGTGACATGGATATTTAACCATTCACCCATTGAAGGACATCTGGGTTGTTTCCAGTTTTCAGCTGTTATGAATAATGCTGCTATAAATATTTGTGTACAGATTTTTCAGTGAACATGTTTTCATTTATCTGGGATAAATTCCCAGAAGTACAAATGCTGGTTGGTATGGCAATTCAATGTTTAATGTTTTAAGAAACTGCCAAACTGTTTTCCAAAACTGCTGTACAATTTTACATTTCCACCAGCAATCTATGGGCTTCTCTGTATCCTTGCCAGCATTTAGTGTTGTCACTATTTTTTATTTTAGCCCTTCTGATAGGTGTGTAGTGATATCTCATTGTGGTTTTACTTTGCATCTCCCTCGTGGATAATGACGTTGAATATCTTTTCTTGTGCTTATTTGTTACCATCTATATATCCTCTGCAGTAAAACATCTCTTCATATCTTTTGCCCATTTTCTAATTGGATTATTTTTATACTATTGAGTTTTGAGAGTGCTTTATAAGTTCTAGATATCATTCTTTGTTAGATATGTGATTTATAAATATTTCCTCCAGTGTGTACCTTGTCTTTTCATCTTCTTAATAGGGTTTTTCACAGAGCAAAAGTTTTTCACTTTAATGAAGCACATTTTTTTTTTTTAACCAGAGGTGCTAGTCACACCTTATTCTTTGATAGAGCATAAACAGAGGCGAGGAGGGAGACAGTGCAAAGGGAGAAGGGCAGGCTCTTGAGAGCGAAGTTACCAGCATGCAGGCAGGCCCCCTCTGATTTGGGGACTATCACTTCGTGCTCTGTGGCAGTTGCCATGCCAAGTTCATTTGTATTTGAGAGGAGGGGGAGGATCAGGACAACTTATTTTTTGATGGATTATGTCTTTGATATCAAGTATAAGAACTCTTCATTTAGCTCTAAATCCCAGAGATTTTTTTCCTATTTTTTTCTAAAAGTTTTATAGTTTTATATTTTAAGTCAATTATCCATTTTGAATTAATTTTTACATAAGCCATACGACTTAGGTCAAGTTTCAACTTGTGGCCTGCGTATGTCCAACTGCTCCAGCACCAGGCTATCTTCCCTCCACTGAACTGCTTTTGTACCTTTGTCAAATATCAGTTAGATTTATGTGTATGGGTATATTTCTGGGTTCTCTCTTCTGTCCAATTGATCTGTGTGTCTATCCCTTCACTGATAATACTACATTGTCTTAAGTACTGTAGCTATAAAATAAATCTTGAAACTGGGTAGACTGATTCCTCCCACTTTATTCTTCTCTTTCGAATTTTTTGAGTTATCCTAGTTGCTTTACGTATCTATGAAAATATAGAATAATCTTATATTTACAAAAAAGTGTTGCTGTGGCTTTGATAGGAATTATGTTAAATCTGAATATTAATTTGGAACAATTTACATCTTTGCTACACTGAGTCTTCTAATCCATAAACAGGTATGTCTTTTCACTTCTTTGAACATTTTATTTCTTTCATCAATGTTTTGTAGTTTTCAATATATAAGACCAGTACATGTTAAAGAGGAGTTCACCAAGGCTCATAATCAAACTATCAAAAATTAAGGACAAAGAAAAAAAATCTGAAAGCAGCAAGAAGAAAGAAACATATCATATACAAAGAAGTCCAATGTAACTATCAATGGATTTATCAGCAAAAACCCTGCAGGCTAGGAAAGAGTAGGATGATATCTTCAAAGAGCTGAATGAAAACAAATTGCCAACTTAGAATACTTAAATCAGTTAACCTGTCCTTCAGAAATGAGGGAGAAATAATAACTTTCCCAAACAAAAGCTAAGGGAGTTCATTTTCACTGGGCCTGTCTCACAGAAATTACTAAAGGGAGTTCTTTAAGCTGTATCAAAAGGCCACTAATTAATAACATAAAACATGCAAAAGCACAAAATTCAATGGTATAAGCATTACAGAATCATATTCAGAATACTCTGGACCAAAATGTTGGTATGCAAAGTAATTTTATCTCTCGTACAATGGTTCATAGACATCTATTAAAACAACTACAACTAAAATAATCAGGGGATACAAATTGCAAAATGATGTAAATTTTGACATCCAAAACATAAAATGAGGGATTTGGATACAAGTGTTAGATTTATATCTAATTATTATTTTTTCTTTTTGTGTTTGTGATTACAAATGACCTTGTATTTTTAATTTCTGTGCACACATGTTCATAACTAGTTCACAGAAATACAATTTTTTAAATGTGTATCTTGCATCCCGTGACCTTGTTGAGCTCACTTATTAGTCATAGGAGTGCAGTTTTTGTTTTGTTTTGTTTTGTTTTTTAGCTTCCTTGGGATTTCTACGAAGACAATCATTTCATCTGCAAATAGGAAGTTTCAGTTTTCCTTTCCAAATTTGTATGCCTTTTATTTTTTTGTTTTTCTTCTTGGCACAGGCTGGAACTTCCAGCACTATGTTGAATGACAGTGGTGAGCACAGTGGACATCCTTGCTTTGTTCCCAGTCTTAGAAAGAAAGTATTCATGCTTTCACCATTAAGTATAATGTTAGCTGGAGAATTTTCATAGATGCTCTTTATCAAGTTGGGGAAATTCCCCTCAATTTCTGTTCTTTTGAGAGGTCCTTAAAAAAACATGAATGGGTGTTGAATTTTGTTGAATGCTTTCTCTGTATCAATTAATATCATTATGTGAATTTTCTTCTTTATTGATTTCGAATATTGAACCAGTTATGCATCCCTAAAATAAACCCCACTTTGTAATTGCATATAATTTTAAAAATATATTTCTGAATACTATTGCTAATATTTTGTTAGGAATTTTTTGTCCATATTCATGAGGAATATTGCTCTGGGGTGTGGGTGTGTGTGGAATTGGGAATACTAGCTCATAAAACATTCCCCCATTTTCTTTTTTCAAGACAAGATTGTTTAGAGTTCGTGTTAATTCTTCTTTAAATGTTGTTATAATTCTCCAGCAAAACAACGTGGGCTTGGAGATTTATTTTTTGAAAGCTTTTTTGATTATGAATTCCATTTCGTTAATAGTTGTAGAGCTATTCACATTATGTATTACATATTGGGTAAATTGTGGTAGTTTAATAATTGATCCATTTTAGCTAAGTTGTCAAATTTATGTATGTAGAATAGTTTGTAATATTCCTTTATTATCCTTTTGATGTCTTCAGGGTCTGCAGTGACATCCCTATTTTATTCCTGATATAGGTAATTTGTGTCTTTCTTTTTTCTTTCAGTTTCACTTTAGAAACAGTAGGAAATAACAATGTAATGATTTACAGAAGATATGTTCCTAGCAGCCAAAGTATTAACAAAAGATTATGCTGGCCGGGCGCGGTGGCTCAAGCCTGTAATCCCAGCACTTTGGGAGGCCGAGGCGGGTGGATCACGAGGTCAGGAGATCGAGACCATCCCTGGCTAACATGGTGAAACCCCGTCTCTACTAAAAA
>NW_012104343.1:1027487-1061814 GCF_000951045.1 Mandrillus leucophaeus | reverse complement strand
ATTATGTTGCTGTATACGTGAAAGAAAATTTTTACAAATAAGAGTGAACATTGTTTTTGGTTTTTAACTTCTCAAAGGTCATTCTGCTTTCTAATTCTTGTTTTTAGAGATAGGGTCTCACTCTATCCCCCAGGCTAGCATCCCATGATGCAATCATACCTTACTGCAGCCCCAATCTCCTGGGCTCAAGCGATCCTCCCACCTCAGCCCCCTGAGTAGTTAGGAACACAGGCATACACCACCGTGTCCAACTAATTTTTTAAACTCTTTGTAGAAATATGGTCTGGCTATGTTACCAGGGCGGGTCTCAAACTCCTGGCCTCAAGTGATGCTCCTGTCTTGACCTCCCAAAGTGCTAGGATTTCAGGCATGAGCCAGCACACCCAGCCTGCTTTCTAATTCTTAAGTCATCTCTTTACTCTTATAATCATAGTGCCCATGAAATACATTCTGTTTCAGGTATCCTACCTTTTTTTTCATCTGAATCCTACAAAAACTCCACAGATGGGCAGACAGGGAAACTGAGTATCAAAGGATACTCAGTAACTCTTGGACAGCTTTAGAATCCAGCTCTCTCAATACTTAAAAGCCATGAATACACTTTCCATTACATCATTCTGTCTTTTTGCTATAATTACCCAAAATGTCTTCCTATACAATAAAAATAACAGAACTTTTTTAGTTTAGTTTAATGATAGTTTAAAAGAATATTTTCCCCGGAGTATCTGTAAAAGTAATTACCACGAGGGTTATCACAAAGTAATAAATACATTAGTTGGTAGAATAAAGTTAAGGTTTAAACCAGAAAGATGTGACAATATAAGTACTTCTGTGAATCAATTTAAGATGATACGAAGTTTTAAGAATAAGCACATAGAACTTCCCTTGTAATAAAATATAATCAGGGTCATAAAAATTTGTGTCATAATATGATAGCAATAAGTTTTAAAGTGAAGATAAGTATTACAATTAATTTTAGCTAACAAGTTCAACTCCTTTTCTGCTGAGTATTTTTCTAAAACAGTTATAAAAATGCCCATTAATAAAAGTTTTTCTTTTTTTCCTGACCCATCCCTGGCAAAGGAATATTCAAAAGGTTGATATGAAGGGGTATAAGTATGTAAAGCAAGTGTTAAAAAATACATAAACTCAGTAATAAGCTTCCAAATAATCAAGAATTGTTATGATTTATATGTAAATTTCATTTGGATTTCCCTCAAGGAAACAAAATCATTAAGTTCTGAAAAAGTCTCTAATTCTAAAACTCCTTTCTTCATCTTCATATCAATGAAAAAATTGAGCAAACATTTAATTCATTGGTATCCCCAATTAAAAAGTACCTTTATGTTTCTAACTAATTCCTATGGGTTAAACTTATTAACGCATATTTGGGAGACAAAATAGGATTTGCAGCAAAGTAGAATTGGATTCAGATCCTAATGTCGGTGTTTACAGTTTAGCATTTGCATTCATAAAATGAGGATTATATAAGCTTCCCCACAGAATTACTGTCTGGATTAATTGAGATAATGTAAATGAAAGACTAGAATAAGGCCTAAATTAGTAAAGGATTGATAAGTATTCGTCTCCTTCTCCTACTGCAAGATTTTAGTATAAGTAGGATCTAACTGAAAGAAGACATTGATGAGTTAAATCATAAGGCAGACCTCCTAATAAATGGCAGAGTTACTGAATTAAATGAACAGTCCAGCAGAATGTCCCTGACATAATTTACAGAGGTGAGAGTTAAAGGAAAAGAGAAAATCAATAGGTTTGGAAGAAAATACAGCACACAGACTTATTTTATCAGTGTTTAAGAGAGCTGCTCTGGAAATTGCAGTAAGTGCTCTAAGTAGAAACCTTCTGGGGGGGTCTCTGATGGGAAATAAGTGGCAGAGACCCTGGTAGAACCTCTCTAAATAGCCCACCATCTCTGATTTGGAGGAGTGAGGGCTCACAGCAATGAGGGACCACAGAGAAGGGGGAAAAAAGAAGAGAAGATACACTCCAATTAATCACAATAAGCCTTTTTAGAAAGCATGGCATTAGGAGGTTAAAGAGCCCGTGTGGTGACTTGTTTACAGGAGCAGAAAGTTAAGAGGCTGTTAGGAGCTTGAAGGGGAAACACCAGACTGCAGCTTTTGAGAAAGAAGTTAGTCATTAGATATATTTTGCTTTAGGAACAAACCCAAGTGATATAGTTTGAATATATGTCCCCATCAAATCTCACACTGAATTGTAATCCTCAGTGTGGGAGGCGGGGCTTGGTGGGAGGTGACTGGGTCAATCGGACGAATCCTTCATGTCTTGGTGCTGTCCTCGTGGTAATGTTTTCACCAGATCTGCTTGTTTAAGTGTGTGGCACCTCCCCACCAACCCCACTCTCTCTCTCTTGCTCCTGCTTTTGCCATGTGATGTGCCTGCTTGCACTTCACAACTTCTGCCATGAGTAAACACTCCCGCAGGCCTCCCCAGAAGCCAAGTTGACGGTGGTGCCATGCTTGCCCAGCCTGCAGAACCGTGTGCCAATTAAATCTGTTTTCTTTATAAATTACCCAGGAATGCAAGCATTTCTTTATAGCAATGCAAGAACGTCCTAACACACCAAGCAAAACATAAAGATGGATGTTAATGTGCCCTGGTGCAGAGGCATCACCAAACACAGAGAAGACAGCACAAAATAATTCTTGATGGGACTTCTCATTCACGGCTCTGTCATCTCCTCCACTTACCAGATTTAAGAGTAATAACCAGCACTCTCCAATATTAACTAAAAGATAGGTGCCATTCTTTCCCTCAAGCACCTCATATTTTAGTAAGAAAGTCAGCTATGGAGGAGGAAGGTGAAAAGTCCTATGAATAAACAGAACTTCCTATGAAGACATATAACCAGGGATCTCACCTAATTTGGAGTGTAAAGAGAAGTTTCTTTAAGGAAGTGACCTTTCAGCTGCCACCTGAAGGAGATGTAGAAATTAGCTAAGTGAAAGCAGTGTGAGCGGGTTGAAACGAGTGTCCAAGTCAGAAGGAACATGAGATGCCGTGATCCTGATGGTCACAGCAGGAAAAAATACAGACAGCACATGTAAGGAACTAAAAGGTGGTTGGTGTGTTCAGAATACAAAAAGGAAGAAGAAAGAGTATGGACACATCTCTCCAGAAGTTTGTGAAATCGAATAAAATTGGCATAGCTATGGGAAATACTATTCTATGATGGCATTGACTTCTTGAGTACATTAAAATGCTGATGCAAATGAAGTGGTAAAAAGAGATATATTAAAGAGGTAAGAACAGAAAGGAATTGAGAGTAAAAATTTCCTACAAAGGAGGTAAGGGGTGTAATTTAGAGAACATGTGAAAAGTTTGATGTTCAGAGAGGCAGAGGAATGCCTTCAGTTTAATAGGATGGAGAAATAAATGAAGAGATTCAGAAAGGTTTTAAACATTTTTTGGCAAAGTACTGCGGTAATTCCTTGTTGATGACTTCCGTTACTCTGTAAAGTGAGGATTAAATTATCTCAGTAGACTAGGAGGAAAATTAGGTATCTGAGAAGAGGAAAATTCAAAAGTCTTTAGGAAAGTTGGCATGCAAGCTAACTGGAGAAATTTAGGTCTGCTGAGTAGTGTTAAGGGCCCAGAAGAGATTGGGAACTATGAATTTATAACATTAAAATAAGATTATGAAAAAATTCAACATCACTGATCATTAGAGAAATGCAAATCAAAACCACAATGAGATATCATCTCACACCAGTCAGAATGACTAATATTACAAACTCAAAAAATAACAGATGTTGGCGAGGTTGTGGAGAAAAAGGAACACTCATACACTGTTGGTGGGAGTATAAATTAGTTCCATCATTGTGGAAGACAGTGTGGCAATTCTTCAGAGACCTAAAGACAGAAATACCTTTCAACCCAGCAATCCCGTTACTGGGTATGTACCCAAAAGAATATAAATCTTACTATCATAAAGACACATGCACATGTACGTTCACTGCAGCACTATTCACAATAACAAAGGCATGGGATCAACATCAATGTCCATCAATGGTAGACTGGATTTTAAAAATGTGGTACATATACACCATGGAATATTGTGCAACAACAACAAAAAAGGAATGAGATCATGTCCTTTGCAGGAACATGGATGGAGCTGGAGGTCATTATCTTTAGCAAACTAATGCAGGAACAGAAAACCAAACACCATGTGTTTTCACTTATAAGCGGGAGCTAAATGGTGAGAACATGTGAACACATAGAGGAGAATAACACACACTGGAACCTATTGGAGCGTGAAGGGTGGGAGGAGGGAGAGGATCAGGAAAAATAGCTAATGGGAACTAGGCTTAAAAACAGCTAATGGGCACTAGGAAAAATAGCTTAATGGGCACTAGATGAAATAATCTGTACAAGCGCCCCTCCCACATACCTCAACACAAGTTTACCTATATAACAAGCCTGCACATGCACCTCTGAACTTGGGAGTTAAATTTTTTAAAAAAGATTATGAATTGATTAACTTCTAGACTTAGGCTTTTTCCTATTTTACCTGAAAACAAATGAAACAATTTATTAGTCTCTCACTATTTACTCTTGCACATATATATATATATATATATATCTCCATATATAAATGAACTAATGCTTTTGCATTTATTTCAGTGTAATAAGTAAGGAAATACGATGTGTGATTATTATATAATTATTATGGATTATGTACTTTATCAATATAAAAATCCTATTTATTCCTATGCTTTTAATTTAAGTGGAGTCCAAGGATTAGGGCATGAAGGACTGAAGGATTGAGAGCAATGTTCCAGGCAAAAGCATCGGCATATGTTTTGAAAGAGCATGGTGCTTTTGAGGAAGTAAAATAAATCTAGGTTTGGAATACAGACTAGAAGAGATCAAGGTGTAAGAATTAACTCTAGAAATAAACAGAAACTGGTCACACAGTTTGATGGCTATAAGCTGACCAAGCAATGGTGGTCAAACCTGTGCTTAGCTAGGTTTAAAAGTATGAAGTGAATAGACAGGTTTGAAAAAAATAGACTATCACTTTGAGAAACAATCTGGATTTTATGTGTTCTATTTTATTTAATTTTTTCCTCCTGTACAGGTAGCAGAAACACACACACACAGCCATAAGGAAAATTTTAACTTTATCTATCTATCTATTTATCTATCTATTTATCTATCTATCTATCTATAGATAATCTATCTATCTATCTATCTATCTATCTGTATAGTTAAAGTGAACTAAATATGGCCTGAGAAGGACTCCATACTTCTATATTTGAGTCCTTGTGGACGAATCATAACCTAGCTTAACAGGCAGACAAGATGAAAACCTAACTTAGGAGTATGCACCTCTAACAATAGCTGAGTCTTGGCCAATCCCAGCAGCCATACCTCAACCACTCCTAGACTGAGTGTTCAAACTGTGTTCAAATAAGGCAAAGGCCAACCTGTAACCAGCTGTTTCTGAACCTCACTTCTAAGTTCTGTTCTGTACGTCACTTTCCTTTTTTTAATCTATAAATTTGTTCTGACCACAAGGCACCCCTGGAGTCTCTCTGAATCTGCTGTGATTGTAGGGGCTGCTTGGTTCACAAGTCATTCGTTGCTCAATTAAACTCCTTTAAATTTAATTTGGCTAAAGTTTTTCTTTTAACAACATATAAACACACACACAGATGTACATGTTATAAATTTGCAAATAATCTGTGTATATTTATATTCAGTTTATTTTATAGTTAACAGGTAACATTTTTATAGTTACCATATAGTTAACAGTTACTCATATGATTAAATTAGTTTTCAAATAATTTTAATATTCTATCTTCCATTCAAACAAATTTTTATTCTAATTCTTTTCTGTTATAAATAGTAATACAATGAATTATTTTACAGAATTGTTTTCTCTTTCTGGGCATTTCATTGATGCAGACAAGAAAGTACTAGACTAAAAGTAGTATGCTTTTCATTTTCAAGATTCTTGATTCACATTACCAAGAAAATATATAGAAACATTTCTACCATTGGTCTATGAGACTATCAATCTGTGCCTGCATCACCATGACTGTACCATGCATTTGCTAAGCACAGGATATATTTTTGTTTTTAAAAAGTTTTAACTACTTCTTAGGTTATGTTCTAACTTTATTTTGCATTTCCTTGATATTCAGTGCTGTTAGTCATTTTTCCTTTTATTTGTTATTCATCTTTTCCTTTCTTAAATTGTCTACTTATATTCTTTGTTCATTTTCTTCTGTGGATGTGTTAGTCTTCTTTGTGGTCTGGTAAGAGCTCTTTGCATATTAAAATTTTAAGAGTTTCGCTGTTATTTATTATCTCCATAGCATGAGTTACTTGTTTTCCATTTTAATTTTTTTTTTTTTTTTATGCAGGGCAACTTAATTTCTATGCAGTCAAGGTTATTTATCTTTTCCTTTGGTATTACTTTCACAACTTTTGTGTTAAGTAAATGATTGTATCTGTAAGATTAAGTTTGAAATATTGACAGTCTGTGCCTCTATCTTTTCATACATTTTGTTAGTTAATAGAGAAATGACTACTGAGATAATCATTTGTAACTGTTGTGACAGAAGGAAGAAAGAGAAGTGTAAAGATGAGAAGATAAGAAAATGTGTCTCTCAGAGTTGTTATTAATCACTGTCAATATTTCATTAGAGTGAATTGCCTAATGTCTGTCTCTGTAATTTAACTTATTTGAAATAGTCTTTTCCCTCACAGATTTTGACTAACTTAATGACCCACTTAATTTATTATTTCATGTATAATTGCAATTATTATGTAGATATCTGTTTGTGTTGATATCTGTTGTATTTTTTATGGAAATCAATAGAAGATATAAAATATTTTTGGATCTTTCTGATATTCAAAAAATATTTTTGAGAAAAATTATCTTAATTCAAATAGTAATATGGTTTGGTACTTGACTCAATGCAATTTAGCATTTATGACTTGCTGTCTTATACAACTGTTCTAAGAATTCATGCCAAATTATATTAGTTATTCCTGTGTCCATTTAGCAAATATTTATTGTCAAGTTCTTGGCTAAACCAAGAATCCAAGAAGAGAAATTTCACAGACTAGTAAGAGATTATTTGCAATTTCTGCTTTTTAAATAGTAATATAATTAATATACTTTCCAGAAAATTTTTCCATCTTCTGTGATGCATAAGTAGAATCTTACAATACACATAAAAATTATGTGAAAGTACGTACATAATTCTAAGAAAGCATAGCAGAAGGGCTAGAGACCCTTATATTTAACTATCTACATGATATCTAGAGGGTATCTAAAACTTGTACAAACCAAACAGACATTTGATCCTTGCTCCCCAATTTCAGCAACATCAAAACCAACTCAATGAAAATCGCTGATTTTTGCCTAGATCTCACCATTTTAGTAAATGGCATCATGATTTTTCATAGTGACTCAAGCCATAAATCTGGACACGCTTGGTTTATAACCTGTATCTCCTAAATTCAACTCTATGGTAAATATTATTCATTCTATTTTGAAAACAGGTCCTAAAACCATTCATTTCCCTATACTTCAGATTTACCCACCAATCCAAACAACTGTACATATTCTCCTGGACAGCTACAAAACCTCCTAATTGTTTCCTCTATTTTCCTCTCCATAAGGTATTCTCTAGCCAGAGTGATCTTTTAAAAATGTAGATCAAACCACATCACATTCTTGCTTAATGCCCTTCAATGGCTTCTAATTGCACTTGGAGTAAAATCTACACTTCTTACCATGACCTCATTGGCTCTCTGTCTTCTCTGGCTTCATCTCACAGCACTGTGCCCTCACACTGAGCTCCAGTCATGCATGCCTTCTGTCTGTTCCTCTGCTCCAGCTTCATGTCTTCATCTGGGTCTCTGTATTGCTATTTCATTTCCCTGCCTGCAACATTCTTCCCCTGACTCTTTGCATGGCTGTTTCTCCTCATTCTTGTTCCAGCTTGAATACTACCTCTTCAGAGAAGCCTTCTCTGATTCCAAGTAGTGGCTCCTCCTCCAAATACTGTTTGATTCTGTGTAGTTAATTCACAGCCCTGATCACACTTTGAAGTTATATTATTTATTTATTGTTCACTTGATCATTGAATATATACCTCCTCTTGAATAGAAGCTCCTTGAGGACAATGAACTCTTTTGTCTTGCTCACTGTTATTACCTGTACCTATGATGAAGCCTGGTATATGGAGCACACTTAGCAAATATGAGTAAAATGGATGAATGAATAAGGGCATCTCAGTGAAGATGGGGTGAGAAAGGGTTATGCCAGCTGGTGCTTGGATCCTATCTAAAAGAATGAACAGAAGTTAACCAGGTAGAGAAAAAGAGGGAAATGCATTCTAGACTGTATTGGAAAGGGTGCAAGAACAGGTTTCCTTTGGAGAGTTGCAGGAGTTTGGGATGATTGCATGTTGGCATTGCTGGTGATAAACAGGAGCCCAGTGCGAGAACATTAATGGACTTTTATGCCTTATCGAGTAAGAAGTTTAGAGGTTGTCATGAAGGTAGGAAATCCTAAAGGATGTTATAAAAGTGAATAACATAATCAGGTTGACAGTGTAATAAGATCACTCTCCACACAGGGGAAGTAGTCTGGCATTGGGTGAGTAGGGTATCCTTGTAGGGTAACCTCATACTGGCAGTGTGAGGAGGTGTCCACATGTGGAGGGCAGCCACGGTGGAGTCAAAGCACTGTAAAGGTGAGAAGGGTATCCATCAAGGTCCAACCAGGCATAAGGGATCAGAGCATACACAAAGTAAGGAGCAGGGTGGATGTGTGTGTGCCATGCCCTGAGCAGGAGGAGTCCATGTGCAGCTTTACCGGCATGCGGTATCAGAGCTCAAGCGGGATGAGGCCAGTGTCCACATTTGGAGATGACCCTAAATGAGAATCAGGACCTGATAAAATAACAAAATACACTATGAATAAAGGAAGCTAGGTTTCTGACTGTCAGAGAATAGAAGTACAAATATAAAAATGAATTCTGTGTTGTTTAGGTCGAAATCACATCACGTCTGTGAACTCATGGCTTTCAATATATGTAGAGATGGATGAACACAAATATAGATGTTCATGTGCATGTGTATAGTTGTGTATACATACCCAGACCCACATGCATATGTATATGTACATTCTATGCTTCTATACAAACATCCTCTAGCCCTGCCCACTGAGAAAGTTTGAGAACAGTGACATCCTAGTAGCAATTAATATACTTAGTGCCTAAATCTTGGCATCAAACTACCATTTTATACTAAGAGGAAGTAAAGCTTCTTGGAGAAATAGCTGATTCCACATCTAGGATTGGAAAAGCATATATGATTGATAAGCCGAGAAATCCTGATATTCCAGAAAGTAAGGAATGCTCAAAGAGTGATGGAATTAAGTCAAAAGGACACAAGAGGACTCCCTTTGGCAAAACTCTGAATAATTCAAATATCAAAACCAGTAATAATAATAATGGATATAATTAACTCAATAAAATAGGAAACATGGGTCTCTGCAAGTATAAACAAATACATGAGTAAATTGAATGTTTTGTGAGGAATGAGATATTCACATAGTTTTAAAGTACCTCCCCACAAATATATACACATTTCACAAGAGAAACAAACAAACAAAGAGAGAGAGTAACCTTACAGTGGAGAAGTCTGAAAGAAACCACCTTAATCAAGTTACCAAGGCGAACATCATTTAAAAAATCATTATGACAAATCAAAATCATGCACCAGCTGACAGGATGCAGTAAGAAAAACAGAGTCACCTCTGGTTCTTTCTGACAAAGATGATTACCCTGAAATTATAAGGAGACATCAGACAACCCAAACTGAGGAACATTCCACAAAATAGCTGACCTGTTATCTTCAAATATGTGACTGCTTTAAAAATCAAGAAAAGACTGAAGAATTATTCCAGATCAAATGAGATTGAACAGGAATGAAAACTTGATGCATGTATGATTTTAAACTAGATATTTTTTACCATAAAACATATTATTAGGACAATTGGTGAAGTCTGAATGAAGTCTTAAGGTTAAATGGTAGTAATATGTCACAATTCATTATCTGATTTTGATGTTTGTGTTCTGGTTATAGGTAAGTATCCTTGTTTGTAAGAAATAACACACCAGTGCTAAAGAGGCATTAGATTAGCAGCTTACTCACAAATAGTTCCAGGAATAAAATAAAAGATCTTTAGGGAAAAAAAGATCTTTGTATTGTGTTTCCAACTTTTCTGCAGTTTTGTGATT
This sequence comes from Mandrillus leucophaeus, assembly GCF_000951045.1. Lineage (NCBI taxonomy): Eukaryota > Metazoa > Chordata > Mammalia > Primates > Cercopithecidae > Mandrillus > Mandrillus leucophaeus. The sequence continues at coordinate 1,051,504 of NW_012104343.1, read as the reverse complement.
GTTTCAAAATATAAAATAATAATTATTTTTAAATCCATGAGATCACTCTGATAAATGTAGAAGATAAATTAGAAGTAGAAGAGATGACAGCAAGGAAGCCATAATGGGAGCTATTTCAGTAATCAAGTCAAAAGCATTAAGACAGGTGCAGTGGGAGTAGAAGAAGAGAAAAGCTTGGAAAGATAGGAAACAGAAGTGACATGCTTTGGTGGCTAATTAGATATAGAAAGAGAAGGAGAGGGAGTATTCTAGGTGGTACAATTAATTGATATAAGGAAGGAAGAGCAGATTTTTGGAGAAAGATGAAGATTTTGATGTCTGGCAAGTAAATGTAGTGAGTCTTATCTTCCAAACACTGTATGTTACTTGACCAGATGAAATACATGTTATTGGCTTATTATTAGGATGAACTTCTATTCTCTGGCCTCATGTTTCCATAAGAAGGAAATACCATTAGAATAACATCCTCGACCTAGTCTCCCACTTTTTATTAATTTATCCCCTAAGGAATTAGAGTTACTGAGCTGTAAAATGACACTGGGGAAGCAACTAAGCATGCTTATTATTGCCTCTTCCATGTTTCTCCTCTTCAAAGCCAGTGTGTCAGCCTAATAGATATGCTCTCTGCTCTTCTGTAGTAAAATCATCTTGTAGGTTGGCTAGCTGTGCCAGTGACTGGGTTAGGACGTGTGTCTAATACCAGAGTGAAGTTACAGCAAGCATATTCAGTAACATGTTTAGAATCACATTGTCCAATCAGTCCTCATGATAATAATAAAAAGTATGGCATTTGGTTTCAATTTGTCTGACTCCTGGATTCCATATCTCAATTGGATCTGAATCTGGGAGAGAAAGAAAGCAGTGTGGTTAATTTGTTTCCTAAATTCAAAACAATTATAAAACTGTGTTTATTCCTCATAGTGTCTAATACAGTGCTTAATACTCACTTATTGAATTGAGTTCCATTAATGTAAAATAGGATGATGCTAAAATAATACTGTCTTAAAGGGAAAATATAGGTCCTTCTAATTATTTGTTTTTCCATTTTAGGCATTTAGCACCATTGATTTAAAACTTGTTCTTCAACATGGCATAATCTAAAGATACTTATTTTTCCTTTCCTCATAGATAAAAATCATAATAGTCTTATCTATCTCACATGGTTTCTCAAAAGAAACATGGTTTCTCTCCATTCCAGGTGTGTAAATTAAACAATGTGGAGAATGGTAAGGGATGGGTTTAATCAAAAGATTAAAGTAGACAATGTGTAGCTACCACTCTGTAACATAATAAACAAATGGCATATTTATTGCTGAGTTTGAGTGTTCCCTTTCTCAACAGTGTGAATTTGTGCAAGATGAGTGCAAAATCAAACCAGAATGGAATTGTTAGGGTCAGCTATAAAGAGGCCTATGAAATGCTCTAGATCATGTTTTTCAAGTTAAGTTTTGTGCATCACTAGTTGCGAAATATATTGATGGGTTTACAGGGGTGGTAGCAAAGAAGGCTCCGAAAAATCATTCAGTGAAGAAATTGTTTAACCCTGTATTTCCCCAATATATTTGACCATGGAAACTTTTTATATAAGAACCTCACTTACAGAATGAGTAATCCATAGATATTAGGACATTCTGATTAAGAGGAAGGTGGCAGAATATCTGGTTGGGACTTCCTGATTATTAGAATGCCCTATGTAAATCAGCACAACATTTAAGTAAAAAGATTCTCAATGCCTTGCTTATCCTATCCTTCTCCCTGGACTATATATCTGCCCACTATGATATGGATATGGCTTAGTTTGTCCCCACCGAAATTCAGATTGAAATTTGATTCCCAATGTGGCAGTGTTGGCAGGTGGGGCCTCGTAGAGGGTGTTTGGGTCATGAGGACAGATCCCTCCTGGATGGCTTGGTTCTGTTCTAGCAATACTGACAGTTCCAAGTCTGCCAAGACTGGATTAATTCTCATGGGCATGGATTAATTCCCATAAGAGGTAGTTGTTATAAAGCCAGACACCACTGGAGTTTTGCCTCTTCACATGTGTTCACTTTCCCTTTGACCTTCTGCCATGTTGTGATGCATCACCAGCAGCTGGGCAGACGTCAACACGATGCTTCTTGTACTTTCCAGTCTGCAGAAGTGTGAGTTAAAGAAGCCTCTCTTCTTAGTTCATTTTATGTTCCATATAACGGAACTCCCAACCTCAGGTGTTCCATTATAGCAACACAAAATGAACTAAGACTTCACCTATCTAGCGCCTATTCAAACATAAAGGTCAATTTGAGCATTTCCTCTCTGGAATAGTCTTCACTGCCCTTTCTCCAATGATTCTTAATTCAGGCGGTACTTATTGACAGCCAATTGTGAACCAGGTACTGTTCTAAGTGCCGAAATTGAGCACTTTGTAAACAAGGAAGGAAGGAAGGAGAAAAAGAGGGGGATGAAAGGAAGGAAGGTAGGAAGAAACAAATGAAAGAAGTTCTTATTCTCATGGAATATCCATTCCAGGTGTGAAAAAAGACACTGAACAAATTAACACATAATATTAGTTCAGGAGTGAAAATTGTTATAAAGGAAAATAGCATAACAGAGACAGAAAATACAGTGGTAGCTACTTTATATTCAATGGTCAAAAAGGGCATCTCTCATAAGGTAGAAAGGATGATAATCAGCAGTGTTAAGTCTCTGGGAGAAGGATGTTCCAGACAATTCAATGATAAGTACAAAGAACCTAAGGCACAAGCTGTTTGGCTAATCTAACGTAATGTTGGGAAGATGACATGGCTAGTGTAAATTAAACAATGTGGAGAATGGTAGGAGATGGGTTAAGAGGTTTTAGAGAGTCAGATTATATTGGATGTCATGCATCCTTACTTTCAGTGAGATGGGAAGACATTGGAAGGTTGAGCAGGTGAATAACGTGATCTGATTTATATATGTGGCCACGTTACAAAGGACAAGAGCACAATAATCAATGCCAGTAACAAGATATGAAGCTTTTTCAAAGGTCTAGGTCAGACATGTTAGTGGCTCATATCATAGTGACAGATGACAGATGGTAAGATTCAAGATATATTTTTAAAGAAAAGTTAGAGGACTGATTTTTGAACTTTTTGGTCTCAAGATCCCTTGATGACCTTAAAAATTAATAACACTAAAGATTTTTTGTTCATGAAAGTCATATCTGTTAATATTTATATGAAAACTAAAATTAAAAATTCTTTAAGCATAAGAATACACAAGTGTGCATTCCATTAACCATCAGAGGTATGATATCATCACTTACCATATAGCTTCTGGAAAACTCCATCTAGAATTCATGTACAAATAAAAGCAGAACAAGGCAAAATGTCTTTGTATTATTATGAAAATATGTTTGACCTCACAGACCTTTTGAAAAGGTTTTGCAGCCTGCTAAGAGGTCCTGAACCACACATTGAGAACTGCTGGCGTAGAGGATTTTTTTGATAGATTGGATGTGAGGTGAGAGAGAAATAAAGAAATCAAGGATGGGGTCAAGTTTTTAAGCCTGAGCTGCTATTAACTGAAATGCAAACTGCAGAGCTATACAGGTTAAGTTTAAGACATCCCATTGACATTTAGAGTAGCCTGCTGGATAAGAGCCTGGAGTTCAGGGGAGTGGGCAGGCCTGGAGATATAAATTCAGGAGTAATCAGCACATAAACAGCATTGAAAGCTCTGGAACTGGATGAGAACACATGGGGAGTGAATGTAGACTAAGAAGAGGTCTGAAGATGATCCTTGGGGCATTGGATCAATGAACTCCATCAGTGAAATTCCAAAAGTTCTCTATTTAGAGCACAGTCTCCTTTGGTTGGTTCAAAGTTCTTTTAGGATAGAATCCATGTTTTAGTTATTTTCATATTCAAATCACCGCTTAAGATGCCCAGAATATGGTAGGCACTCGACTGTGTTTATTGAATAAATAAATAAATAAATAAATAAATATATAAATAAAGTAATGATGTCCCTTGTGGTACTTTCACAGCTAAATTCCAGAATTTTAGAACAGGCAAGATTGGGAAGTTGGAATGATTAGGTTCAGATTCATATAGTAGATATACTATTCATTGTATAGTCAAAAAGGTTTCCTCAAACTCAGAGGAAGATGTAATTGACTGCACCCTGTGTAGTCAATAACAAGTGACCTAAAGGCAAGGATAGACTATATTTCAAATTCTAGTCTGCCATTTAAGATAGTTAAAGCAATATTGCCAACTCTACTTTCTGATCATTTTATTTTGCAAGGAAATTTTTCCCAGAATATTTTTTCTATCTATGCATTCTTTTATTTAATTACACAGTAAATTTAACCAGCTTTATAGACCAATACATATATATCTACAAAGGATGTATTTCATTTTTGATGAATATACTATGGCTTATTTAACAAGTTATCCTTACTAATAGGCATTAAAATTTCCAATAAATATTTCTACAATGAACATCCTTGAGCATATTTTTATTTATTACCATTTTAATAGCCACATTTATTTTCACTCTTCTCATAGTACGTCGGTTCTTAGCCACTCATGTGACTTGAAAATACTTTTATATTAAATGTCTATTTAATCAACATTTCCTTATCTTTATGATGATTCATTTGCATCTTTTCCAAAACTTCAAGTTAATGTCTAAACTCAATTTTCTTTTGTTTCTCTTCTTCTATTTTTATTTTAGGTGCCAGGGGTACATGTGCATCTATGCATTCTCATTTAGGCTGTCTAGACATGCTTTAGGGGAAAAAGCTGAGCCAAACAATGACACCCACTGAGAATTTTATGCATGTGGGAGAAAAACCCCTGAATAACACAAAAGGAAAACACAATATTAATACAGTCTTGCCATTAATGGCAATGTGGCACAAAATATAAAAAATTACATTTCATGTTCAGGAAAAAAAGATAAAAAATTTTTTTACATGCAGAAAGTGCCAAATAACAAAAATTCTCCATATTCCTGTAGAATAAACTCACCTGTAATTTCATCAAATGAATAGAAATGAGGATGAATAATATTCCACTGGCATATAATTGGTATGACCACTATATGGATTGATGGTGATTTTAATCATCAATGGAAGATACAATTTATAGTGGTTGTTTTCTGGATTCTGGCTTTTCCCTCCCCTGCATTAGGTCAGCCTGACCCTGTACTGTGCCATTTATCCACACTGACTCCTCCCATATCCTAAATTCCAGGAGTTTATACTTCCTGTGGCTCACTTAAGCAGAGGCATCTAAAGAATGAGATGCTTGAAGGCGAATATCACCCCATATGTAGCCAACATCATCTTAAGTAGGTTCCAAAGATTTAGGGAATTTTAAAAGGTTCCCAAATACATTTTCTAAAAGCCACAGTTGCCGTGATCAGAGCTACTTGTGGATGAGACAGAGAGTTAGAACATTACTTCTCAAAGGTCTTATTTCAATTATAGGTAAACATGATCTAATCACCCAACAAGCTGGGCCACTACAGGGCTTTACAACATACATAGCACCATGGCACCTTTTATCTGGTTTGAGTCTGACTACACCCCTGAGAAGTAGGCAAGGCAAATACCATTCTCACTTTGCTGAAGAACTGAGGGTGAGAAGGGTAATACAGAGTGCACGTGACAGAAGAAAGATTGGAGTTAAATTCCTTTTAAAAAGGCAGCTACAAGCAAAATTTTGTACATAATTCCAGGAATTGAGTAGACCACCCATAGCCTACCAAGAATACCAGGTTAAAAATATTTACCCTCAGATAGACTGATTTAATTGGTCAGGGGTAGAACTGAGGCAATTTTTTAAAAAGCTTCCCAGGAAATTCATATTTGTCCAGAACAACTTCAACAATTCATATTTGTCAACGTTGACTGTTGGGTCCTGTTGACTTCTTTCTCATTTTTTTTTTCTTTCCAAATGGCTCCTTGTTTTACCTAATATTATTTTCTATTATGACTATCTTTCTGTTTTTAGCCTTCTCTTCTCACTCAGCTTTTGTCGCAAGTCTGGAAATTACTGAATACAGTCTTCTTTGGCTCTTTCCTTCAGGCTACATATTTTGGCCATCTATATTTCTGTTCTGCCTCCTTTTTCAAAACTATTATTCTCTCCTGAAGCTTCGCCTTTCTAGAATATCAATATTCCACCTCGATTATTTTCTATCTAATGAGCTAATTAGCAGTAATGGAAAAACTACTGGAGTTAGGAAATCAGAGATCTTCCAGTAAGTCAGTGGCTGTGTAATACTGAGAACATTATTCAAACTCTCTAAGCCTCAGGCCCAATCAGTAAAATAAGGAAAAATACACCTACCTGATATAATTTTTATGAGAAAAAAAAGAAATACATACTCAATCATGGGAATAAATGGCTCAATATTCAATAATAAAAATATTTTAAAGATTATCTCGTTGAAGTTATTTTTATTCCTTATCTATTTTTTGTTGCAACCCAATACAATATTCTGCACTCTTTCCAAGTTATATGCCTCTGTTTTTTACATACCCACTCTCATTTCTAATTTTAAAATTTAGCATATATACTCTATAACCCCACAGTGCTCAGAAAAATGTTATTCTGGATTTGGCAATAATTTTTTGTAACCCCAGTTCTAAACTCTTAATAATGGCAGGGAGAGGTGCTATGGCTTATTATTAAACTGCTTTATTGTTAGCTCATTAATCATACACAGGTCCAAAAAATATTCAAAATGTGTCTTTCTTTCAGGTTGAGTAGGCACCTGATCTAAACACAGTCCAGTATGAGTAGGCATTCAGAAATGACTCATCTTTCCTCCAATCATCTCCTTTAGTGTCTTGAGAGCTCTGGGCCTTTGACCTTTCTCTTCATTTTCTTTACCTGTACAGCCTCTTTGCTCCTTTTGTCTATGGTCCCTCCTTAGCTGCAAAATAATGCAGCCTGGTGTTATTTCATTCTGTTGAATTCCATTTAGGATGAGGTTTTGGGTTAGTGGTGAGGTTTGAATGGTACTAGGACATCTAAAGCCAATCGGAGTGTCTTTTCCAGCTGCTATTAACAAATACCATAAAGTTGTGAGGTCTCTCACAGTTCTGGAGGTTGAGAAGTCCAAGATCAGGTTTCCAGCTTGGTTGGATCCTGGTGAAGGTCCTCTTTCAGACTGCAGATTGCTGAGTTCTTGCTGTGTCCTCATGTGTTGCAAGGGTGAACAAGCTCCTATGGACCTCTTTTATAAGTGAACTAAATCCCATTTATGAGAGCTCTGCCATCTGACCTAATCCTCTCCTAAAGGCCCCACTTTTTAATACTATCACATTGTGGATTTGAATTCAACATAGATATTTGGGGGAAATACAAATATTCAGATGATAGAACAGAATTTCAAAATTTCCAGATTGTCTTCTTCTTAGGATATCCTTATGCTCATTATGCTAAAAATCTCTGTTCGATATTGAGCCCATTTAGATGACTTATCTGTGGTATTGTGCCAAAATAGCCTCCTTTTCTGCCCGTGGTCACTTCTCTAGAGCCCCCTTCTATTTTAGACTTGATTTCTATCATGCAACAGGGAAAGGAGTGTATAAACCCATCTAGCTACAACCACCACCAAGAGCACAGACCAAGAATTCAGTGTTCTGTCAACTGCTGATGTTAGTTTGTTTGAACTTTGGAACTAATTGGATTTATACACACCTCCTAAGAAAATATTTAACAGTTCAGTCCCTATCATGCATGTCTCTTCAGTCAACTTTTCAGCTCTTCTTTCTTATTCTCTGCAACGAGAAACTGTTTGCCCACCTCTGCTCATCCTTTAACATGCTGTCATACTGCCTTATTTCCTTTTACCATCAAACTATTCAAAAGATTAGTATACAATCAGGGTATCTTTCCCCACACTTCAATTCCTTTCATCTTAAGCTTCTACATTCTTCACTTGAAGGAAATTGCATCCTTGAAGGTCTCTGCCCTCATAATTGTCAAATAAACTGAAATTTTGGTCTCTCTTCTCCTACTTTCCTGGAAGCTTTGACAATATTGACCAATCACTTTAAAAATTTTTTACTTTATGTCCACAGTAACAGTTGTCTTTCTTCTTTTATTTTTCTCAATGATTCTCTCTTTTGCTAAAGACTTCTTTCTAAAGTACACGTGAGGAAATGACTTAAGTTTCCAGTTCTCAACTTCCTCACCTATAAAATGAAAATATCCATTCCAAAAAGAATCATGAACATTAAATTATATTAGATACTCCAAAAATATAATTATCCTCCTTTAGTGTAAACATTTATCAGAATTCTGTCTCTGGTACTATCTCTCTTCATTATCAAATTTTATGAATGAGAATAAAATCTTTACCTTAATCCCTCACCTCTTTCCAGAGCCCCATATCAATATTTCCAATTTATATATCATGCTTCATGTTCAGTAAGTCTACAAAGCCAAATTTATTATGTCATCTTCTCCTTCATCAAAATAAACATCTGTTCAAGTCTTTCTTATCTTTATTAGTAGCATTCCTAAATCCCAGTCAACAAAGCCCAAATCATTAGTCATCTTTGGCTCCCTTAGATCTAATCCATCTATCTACCACTAATGCTTTATCCAAAGTGTCTCTTGCACCAAGGACTATATAAAATGTATAAAACATTATAGCCAACTGTTATTTATATTAACATGCAAAGTAAAACAATGTAATCTGCCATATCAACAGAACCAAGAATACATGCAATAAACTAATAGCCTATATTGTAGTTAATGTTGAAACATTGTAACATTGTCTGCTTTCCCCAAAGATAGGGAACAAGGCAATAATTTTTGGTTTTACTACTTCATTGCATCATTTTACTATAGTCACAGCAATAAGAAAAAGACATAAAAGGCACAAATATTAGAAAAAAGTCAAACTATCATTATTCTAAGATGACACAAAAGAATCTTATGGAAGTTATTTTTTAATAAAGCAAAAAACCACTCTAGCACTTAAATAAAATTAAAATGGTAAGATAAAACTCAACTGCATTTCTATATGCCAACAACAAACAATTAAAATATGAAAGCAATAAATAATACTAAATTATTAAATCAATGAATAACAATTTTTTTTCCATGTGGCAAAAATTAAATTTTGTCCCCTACCTCACACCATACACAAAACAATCTGAGATGGATTATCGACCTAAATATAAAAACCAGAACAAGAAAACTTCTAGAAAAAAGTGGGAGCATATATTCGCAACCTGGGACAAGTCACAAAAACACTAACCATAAAAGAATAAAATGATAACTCTGACATAAAAATTAAAATATTCTGCTAATCAAAAGGCACTTGAGAAATGTTTAGGCAAATCACCGAGTGGGGGAAATATTTAGAGTGCATACACCTGACAAAGGACCCATATCTTGTGGGGCTACAGAAGAATTTATAAAGAATTACTACAAATAAACAATAACAAAGTTGAATACACCTTAAAAAAGAGGTGAGCATATACTTCACAAAAGAAGATATAAAAATTGGCAATAACCACAGAAAAAGGTACTCATCATCATTAGTCACCAGAAAAAAATGCAAATTAAAACCATAATGAGAAATCATTTCACACCCAGAAGAATGGCTAAAATAAAAAAGTTTAAAAGGCAAGAATGTGGAGAAATGAAAATTCTCACACATTGCTATTGGTGACTATAAAATGGAACAACTTTTTTGGAAAGCTGTTGGGAAGCTTTTTATAAAGTTAGCTATTCATCTACCATGTGACCCAACAATACCATTTTCATTTATCTATATGAAAACATATGTTTATAAAAAAGACTTATATATGTATATTCATAGCATATTCATGCATAATGGTAAACAACAAGAAACAATGCAAGGATCAATCAACAGGAGAATTAATGAATAAATTGTAGTATATTAATCCAATGGTAAACCACTCATCAGGAAAGAAACAACATGGATTAATTTCAAAACCATTATGTTGAGTGAAAGAAATCCAAACAGTGACACGCACACAGAAAACATATTCACTGTAGGATTACATTTATATAAAGTCCAAGAATAGCCAATCCTAATATATGATGATAAAAATCTGGACATTCTTGCCTCCGAGGCAGGAAGGAGGGCAACTAATTTGAAAGGGGCATGAGGAAACTTTCTGGGGTGATGGCAATGCTTTATATTTTGTTTTGAGTGGTGTTATACCTACGTAAATAATCAAAGTTCATTAAGCTACATACTTAAGATCTGTGTATTTGATTCTTCAATTGTGAAAAAAAGATGCTTCACCAGGGAATATTTAAAAACAAGTAACATATAACTATTCAGTAAAAAGAAGATAACTGGAATGTCAATAGACCTACCTAATATATATTTCAAAGATTTTTTTTCAAGTATTTAAGTATAAGTAAGTAGAAAAATTCAGCCTTGTGGGTTAATATACTGGAGAGAAACAAAGAGAAAAGAGTAACATATAACCATTTCAGTCACTCTGAATTTAAAAGAGACTGTTTCACAATCTAGAGGATTTTAAGACGTGAAATAACTGAAAGAAACAAAGGTGAAAAAGATCAAACACAGGATGCAGAACTAACAGCTGTGACTTAGTTAATACATATGCTGAATAAAAACAAACTCAGCAAAGCACTGGGAAGCCAGCAGATTCCAAGTGATTTACTAAGCAGAAACACATGCAATGTGTTATCAGCCCTGTCTCATATTGAAAGCAAGGACTCTTGGGTTACAATGGATGCTCTTCTTTCACAGGTAGAGTTACAAGAAAATAAACCAGATAAAGGTATACAAGAGGCAGAGGAAAAGGAACCTAAATTCGCTACATCTAAGCAGTATCTATTTTCAGTGAATGAGATGAAAGTTCTGCCTTTACCTCGCCTACTCAATATCATTCTTTCCACAATAAAAGACTGAACACATCAGCTAATGGTCAAAGAATTGTAAAATCATGAATAAGGGTCACATTTATATTTTTATTTTCAAGGTTCAACACAAGTTCTAAAAGTGAAATTATCATTTCAACCATATTATTAATTTTTAATAAATTTTTAAAAAGGTCTTGAATACCCATAAATCAATCTAACTTCACACATTTTGCATTTCCAGATAGAAAGCCAGAATTAGGCTGGGTGCAGTGGCTCACGCCTATAATCCCAGCACTTTGGGAGGCTGAGGTGGGTGGATTACGAGGTCAGGAAATTGAGCCCATCCTGACTAACACGGTGAAACCCTGTCTCTACTAAAAATACAAAAAAATTAGTCGGGCATGGTGGTGGGTGCCTGTAGTGCCAGCTATTTGAGAGGCTGAGGCAGGAATATGGTGTGAACCCGGGAGGCGGAGTTTGTAGTGAGCCGAGATCACGCCACTGCACTCCAGCCTGGGTGACAGAGCAAGACTCTGTCTCAGAAAAAAAAAAAAAGGCAGAATTAACAAATATGTTAGAATATTAAACCTGTGATTAAAATATAGGCTTTTATATAAGCTCACCAATAATTATCTTTTCTTTGGAACAGTTGCTCTCAACCATTTTCCATCCTTGACACACCTGTGATTTGTCAGAACACAGCAGGAGTCTCCTGCTCTATCCAACCATCCATCCTCCATGCACATCCTCTAGTCTCCAAATTCTTTCCTGAAACCTCATGTCCTACCTGAATACTCTCTCATAAGTATTTCCATGTGAATAGTCTACTCCTTCCTTTCTACAATGAATGAGGAGGCCCTGAAGGTCATAACTCATATGGAGAAATAAGTCATGCACCAATGTCTCCAGAGTGGAAGAAACAGTAGCCTAATTGAGGTTATATTCTTTCTGCAATTATATATAGAGAAAGAAAATACATAGATATATAGCTGTTATTGTTGTATTATATAAATACAGGCTGCATTGGTTCTAATTTAAGTACCATCATCCCGAGTTACTTTACTTTCTCACTTACTTGTTTTTCTCCTTAAAGCATTGTTATAACATTTGAGAAAGGTGGAGTCAGTTAATAAGATACGCATTTAAGTATTGACAGCACCAATGAATTGGGTCAAGATGGAATTTCTGGCTTGAATTCTACCTCTAGATTTCTTCAAAGATTACCAGGTGAACCTAAACTCAATTAAAATATGTAGAGAATGATTTATGAAATAATGCCTCAGTTATTCAGATAATGGATCTATAGAAAAGAATCTGTTTTTCATTCGTTGAATGACCAAGTGCATTTACATTAGAGAATTTACATTGGTATAAAAACAAATATATTTAGTAATGAATTTTATTAACATATATAGGACAATGTCTTACCTAAATAGCTTGAAAATGTTAGAAATGCACTAGAAACACAATAACCCCAGAAAAATCTTCATATAAGAGAACCAATGCCAACAAACATGACAGATAGCATCTAAATCTGGGTTTAGTGAGGTTTATCTTGAAGCAAATAGACCCGATCAAATTTCCTTGAAAAACAGGACTTTTTGTAATGAGATGAAGGTGTCACTATGTTACCCAGACTAGACTGGTATAGAACTCCTGGGCTCAAGGGATTCTCTGCCTTAGCTTCCCGAGTAGCTAGGAACACAAGCGTGTGCCACTGTGCCTAGTAGAAGAGGACATTTTTGAAAACATTCTTCTCCTCCACATATTGAGGCACTGTGTCAAATGTTACCTGTGCCTAAATGCCCCGGAAACTGCATATTCCATACTCCTAAAGATGTGTCAAATTATACAAACTCATGAGGATTTTTTTAACCTCTGAGCAGGACTGGAAGAGGCAAATATACTAAAGTAAAAAAAAAAAAAAAAAGAAACTCCAAATCAGTTGGACGATGTAGCCCCTTTGGAGTGCCAGTGACCTTATCTATAACACTGAAACACAAATTGCACTTGAATTGATGAAGGATATAGGAAACAATTTATATTAAAGTGTTCTATAAACTGCAATGGATATCCAAAATTTAAGTGCCATTTTATTAATGAGGATGAAGATTATAATAAAAATGATCTAAAATAACTTATGTTAAAGAAGGAAAAATATTAAACCAATCATTTTCATTTAGACCTAAATAGTCTTAAAAAACATATTTGCCCTATCATTTGGCTCAAAGGATTTATTCATACTCTATATCTAAGTAGATGATGAATGGTATTGATTGAATCCAAAGTCCCCCTGTCTTGGATTTTATGAGGCCCATTCACAATGAGCCAGGTTGAGAACACTACCAATTTCATGTTCTGGGTCCATCTGTTGGCAAAAATATAATGCAAACAGCTTTATAAGTGCTATTTTCAATGAAATATCACAGAACAGCTTGTCCCAATGATATTTCTAAAGCTTGCCTGCAAACCGCCTACTAGAAAATCCAACTGAAAGAGAAGGGAGAAAAGAGAGAAATCCATACAGGAAAGTGACAGGAATGGAAAAAAGAACAAACGATAAAGAGAGACTAGCTACCAGAGGAAAACAAAGAGCAATGTTAAACGCAGACAATATTCACTGAAACTATAAAGATAGAGAAGATAGAGAAATATAAAAATCACCGGAGTCGGAATACAGAGAAATAATCACAAACCATGCAGCATTGTCCAGAAGAATGAAGACAAAAAGATCAGGAAACACCAGAAAATATGGAACAGCTCAATAATTGGAGCATAATTATTAAAATGTTGTGAGAGAAAAATGATGTAAAATAGCTATTTTTCTAAGTCTCACTACTTCATGCAGTAGGCACAATTCATTTTTCCAAAAACTAATGCAGATTTCAGTGTTTATCACCAACTTCAAAGGAAGCGAACATCCTCTTCTAACTCCCTTCTTTTAATTTAGAAGTCCATTGACATACCACATAAAATAGTCCAGGCTTGCAATATAAGTGATGTACATGCATTGATTCAAATCAAAACACATTATAGGGAAAATAACATCATTCTGGGCACTTACCTGGGGTCGAATGACTTTTACAATATTTTTGAGGGCAGTATCAGGGGATGGAGGTGAACAATCAGGTGTTGGGCCTGTTGAGCTGTTTCTATGGTTACTAGTTCCTGGAGTAGTAATTGCTACCTCAGAGGCATTATCTGCGAATAAAAATAGAACTGCCATGAACCTAATCACTCAGTTTACCTTTTAAGACTTGAAATTAATTTTCTGAACATAAATTGAGATTTCAACTTTCAAAACTGGTATCAACTACAAGATCATAAATGAGGAATATGCTCAGTGGTATATTTTAAAGATAATATTTATTGAATGCTTTGTTTCCTTCTAAAATGGTAACTATCATCCTCTCGAATGTTGTTCTGAGACAAGAGTACTATTATTCAATTCATAATGATAGATTATCCAGCATAGCTCTTAAGACTGCTACTACTATATGAATAACTAAAACCTTACCTTAACTAAAAAGAATATAATTTTATGATATGATTGGGCTAAAGCTTTCCCAATAATCTTGTAAATGAGTATTAATAGTTATTAAAGTCAGAGTTTTATGTCTCCTTGATGCATAAAACCCAAAGTCAAGCCTCCTCAAATGACTTTTCCTAGAAATCCCACAAACTATAGAAAAGCATCCTAGCAAATGAAGCTTGATGAAAAACCGAAATTTGTGCAAAATGATTTTATGATGTAGATAAATATAAAATTATCACCCCTTGATAAGTATAGCATCCTATGTGGTCAAAGCTAAACGAATAAAATTTCAGAATCTAAATTAACCTTCTCTTACGTTCATTATTTAGGAGGGAGGGAATAAAGGAAAGATGACTTGAAAATCAACAACATGTATAACATTTTCTTCTTAAATTCATATCAAAGCAAAATAACATCAAAGATACCATTTTAGAATGTTTAAAATACTTGGGAAAGGATGAAAATTATTCTATAAATAACTTCTGGTAGCACCTAGAAAAGTTATTTTATTTTAACAACAATTTGGCAAACTTCAATAGCTTTTTATGAAAACTGCTGCAAGCTCAAATCTGCAAAAAAGAAAAAAAAAAGGTTTACTTCTCTGTTGTTTTTAATTAGTTCGCAATAATTTTCTTTCCTAGACAGTTAGCTGAACTGATTGCAAAAGAGACTGAGACTGAATTTTTTATAGACCAGGAAGTTTCTCTGTTCCTGATCGCTGTCTACAATCCCCAGTGAAGTACAGGAATTTATCAAGGCATCTTTTCCCCATAAAACACAAAGGGATGAATTATCATACAACTCTACCTACATATAAAAATATAATTCACTGAGGAATCCAGACAAAGGCCCATAAAACAAAAAATTCAAGTATGACATATAGAATTACTTGGATGACTCATAAAATAAATCTTAAAAGTGTCCAGAGCACACTCTTCTAAGATTTAATAGAAAAGGTGGGATTTGAATTGGCATCACAGAAGAGATGGGGTGGTCTTCAGTAGAAAAGTATGAGTCAATATTGAAACACACAAAACGTTAGTCAGCAAGATGCTCTGATTCTCCCCAATCTATCCCTTCCTTCTTTCATTCATCTAAAAACCACATATGTAAAAACACTTATTTGGGCCAACTATGAGTCAAACATTATGTTATATTCTAAAGATTAACTAGGAAGAATCTGTGGCCAGGGACTGAAGGGAGGTAGGGATGAATAGGCTAAGCACTGAGGATTTTCAGGGGAGTAAAACTATTCTATTTAATGGTATAATAGTGGGTATACATCATCATTATATATTTGTCCAACTCATGGAATATATAAGTCAAGAATTAACCTATATAAACTATAAACTTTGGGTGATAATGATGTGTCCATGTAGGTTCATCAATTATAACAAAGGTATCACCTTTGTGCAGAATGTTGATAGCAGAGGAAGCTTTGTGTATGGGAATATATGAACTTTGTAATTTCTGCTCAATTTTGCTGTAAATCTAAGAAGTTCTAAAAATAAAATCTCTGAATTTTTTTCAAAAGAATCCCTGCCCTTGAGAAGTATACTGTTGGGTTTTTTTCCTTTTATTTTTTGAGACAGGGTCTCACTACCATTACCCAGGCTGGACTGCAGTAGCATGAACACAGCTCACTACAGCCTCAACTTCCCAGGCTCAAATAATCGTCCCACCTCAGCCTCCTGAGTAGCTGGGACTACAGGTGCACATTACTACAACTGGCTAATTTTTTGCATTTTTAGCAGGAGTGGGGTTTCGCCATATTGCCCAGGCTGGTCTTGAACTCCTGAGCTCTAGTGATCCACCCACCTCAACCTCCTAGAGTGCTGGGATTATAGCCATGAACCACTGCAACCAGCCCAGAAGTGTACTCTTAAATGTGTCATCAGGCATGTAAACAAATTAAAATGCAATATAACTTGAGAATTTATAACAGATAAAGGAAGCATGATGAAAAAAAAACAGGGTGGGGTGGGGGAGCAATCAGACTATGGCTTGGACAGAAGATAGCTGTGAAAGGCTTCAGTTTTCAGGCAAGAAAGCTGGGACAAAACATAAGATATTAGGGCATGAAGGTAGGAAGAGCACAGCTGAAGCTGTTATTTCATATTACAAAAAAACTAAAGATAAGTTTGAATGACTTAAAGGAAGTTTTATTAGAATATAAGCATCTTTAATTCTGTAGGCAGTGAGAAATACTGAAGACTGAGCAGGGAGTGACATCATAATAGTAATAGATAATTTTTATTGAGCATTTACTATGTGCAGACAGCCATGTTAAATTCTGTTACTTATTGAATCTCATTTAATACCCAAATTAACTTACAAAATACGTTCTACTATCACCATCCCTATTTTACAGAGAAATTCATCTCAAAGATATATCGTCAGTTACTGGCAGAAAAGGATTCAAATTTCAGATTGATGCCATGTTACCCTTCGGCTGGTTAGCATGTCATAGTAGGTATGCAAAAGATATGCATAGGTATGATTGGGTTCATAGAAACACAGCCTGAATTAGACTGGCATAGTTAAGGTAAAAGCACACTCTACTTCAAAATATAGTTGAACCAACTTCCAGAAACTTAAAAAGTGGAACATAAACACTATGAAACATAAACAATAAAAACAAAAAAAAATGTCAACCATAAAAACATCTTTAGGGTATGCCTTTGAGTACTATATAGTATAATATTTAATATTTGGAAGCAGGAAGATATGTTAAGACTAGAGACTCAAGCTAGAGGTCATGATGTTAGCATTTTGGAGTTGATGATAAGTGATTAGATTCTGGACATGTGTTGAAATGTCCAGAATTGTTGAAATAGACCAAGAATTTTTTTGATGGTTCCTGAATAGACAAAGCAACCTTGAACAAAAAGAACAAAACTGAGTATATTATACTACCTGACTTCAAAATATACTACAAAGCTATAATAATCAAAACAAATTGATGCTGGCATAGAAACAGACATATCAGCCAATGGAAAAGAACAGAAATCCCAGAAATAAATACACATATTTCTGGTTAATTTATTTCAAAGGTGCCAACAACACACAATGGGGAAAGAGCAGCCTCTTCAATAAATGGCATTGGGACACTGGACATTCACATGCAGAAGAATAAAATTAGACCTTCATCTCACACTACATACAAAAACTAACTCAAAATGGATTAAAGCTGGGTGCAATGGTACATGCCTGTACTTCCAGCTACTTGAGAAACTGAGGCAGGAAGTTTGCTTGAGCCCAGGAGTTTAATTAAGGCCAGCCTGGGAAACATAGGGAGACCCCTCTCTTAAAAATTTTTTTCTTAATTAATTAAAGACTTAAGTGTAAAATTGAAGTGGCAAACCTATTAGAAGAAAACACAGAGAAAAACCTCCACAACATTGGTTTGGGCAATGATTTTTGGCTATGACCTCAAAAGCACAGGCAAGAGCAAAAATAGACAAATGGGATTATGTCAAACTAAAAAGCTCTGCACAGTGAAGGAATCAATGAACAGAGTGAAGAAACAACTTATGAAATAGGAGAAAATATTTGTAAACCATACCTCTGATAATGAGTTAACATCCAAAATATATGGAACCCAAACAACTCATAGTGAGAAAACAATAACCTGATTTTAAAATGGGCAAAGGATCTGAATAGACATTTCTCAAAAGAGGACATACAAATGGCCAACAGGTATATGAAAAAATACCTAACAACACTAATCATCAGAGAAATGCAAATCAGAATTACAATGAGATATCATCTCATCCTAGTGAAAATGGCTTTTATAAAAAAAAGACAGGCAATAACAGATGCTGGCAAGGGTGTGGAGAAAGGGGAACCTTTGTACACTGTTAATGGGCAGATAAATT
Source organism: Mandrillus leucophaeus (assembly GCF_000951045.1). Lineage (NCBI taxonomy): Eukaryota > Metazoa > Chordata > Mammalia > Primates > Cercopithecidae > Mandrillus > Mandrillus leucophaeus. Next base: position 1,033,229 of record NW_012104343.1, on the reverse strand, counting down.
AGTAGAGCCATTAGAGACAATAGTATGGAGTTCCTCAAAAACGAAATATGGAATTACTACATAATCCAGCAATCCCACTGCTGGGTATATATCCAAAGGAAGTGAATCATTATGTAGAAGAGATATCTCCACTCCCATGTTATTGAAGCATTATTCAGTAGCCAAGACAAGGAATTAACTTGTGTCCATTAACAGATAAATGGATAAATGGAAAGAAAATGTAATATATACATACAGTGGAATACTATGCTGCCTTAAAAAGAAGGAAATTCTGTTATCAGTATAGATGAACCTGGAGGACCTTGTAAGTGAAATAAGCTAGGCACAGAAAGACAAATGCCACATGATCTCACTTATATATGAAATATAAACAAAGTCAAACTCATACAAGCAGAGAATAGAATGGTGGTTACCAGGGACTGGGGAGATGTTGGTCAAAGGACACGAAATATCAATTAGAAGGAATAAGTTCAAGAGGTTTATCATACAATATGGTGACTATAGTTAATAACAATGTACTGTATTCTTTGAAAGAGTAGATCTTAAGTGTTCTCACCAGAAAAAAAAAATGCTAAGTATGTGAGGTAATGCATATGCTAATCAGTTCAATTTAGCTATTCCACAATGTATACACATTTTAAAACATCTTGTACACAGTAAGTACATATAATTTTTATTTGTCTATTTAAAAATAATTAAATTTTTAAAAATTATTGATTGATGTGCTGGATATAGAGAGAGAAAGAGAGAAATCAAGAATGACTCTAAGGCTTCTGGTCTGAGGAACTAAAAGGATAGAGCTGCCATCAGCAGAAATGGGACAGACTATAGGAGGAGCATAAATTCTCTACCACATAACTTCTAATATTGCCTCCCCATTCTCTCTTTCTCTCCTTTTGGACTCTATTGAAGTAATGCTAGGCAGAGTTTATTCTTTTAACCATTTATTCTCTCTTTTCATTCTGTCTCTCTGTTGCATTTTTAATAGTTTCTTCTATTTATTTTCTAGTTTATTGGTTCTTTCTTCAGCTGTGTCAAGGCTGCTCTCAAACCATTTTCTTAATTTTAGTAGATTTTTCCGTTCTAAAATTTCTATTTGGTTCTTACTCAATCAAGTACATGATGTCACTAGTTTGTATTTTTTAGTTCCTAAAAACAGTTTCAAGCTTACTTTTATATTAAAATGGCAAGTACAGTTGGCTTTGGTTTTTTAATATGGTAATTCCAGTATCTAAAGTCTTGATGGGTCCATTTCTGGATTTGTGGTTCTGACTTATGCTATCCTGTTCCACTGTTAGTTTCATCATCAATTCTGTGTTGCTTATTATTCAACTTGTTGTTACAAGATATACATTTAAATATAACTAAGTCTTTGTCTTTTAATAAATGTTAATTTTTAAAAACATCAAAACTTACATCCTAATACCAAATGTTGAAGTCTGTGAACAACTTACCTGTGTAACACTAGATCATTTATTTAATCTTTCAGGATTTCAATTTTCTTAACCATAAAAATGCAAATGATTATCATCTTCTATCATTTATGTGTGCAGATAAAACAAGAGAAAAATAACTTGTATGTTTTCAGGTACATAGTAGGGTTTTCAATATATGAGTTTTCCTTTTCCATTATCAAAAGAAATATCATCAGAATTAAAATAAAATATGGAAGATCAAAGAAACCCAGAGGGAAAACAAGAAAATAAATAGCTATCCTTTTTAGACAACACATCTTGCATGAGATTTGAGAGCAGCATCTTTTAGCTATTAACACAAATTGGTAGGGACAGAATATAGTTACAGAAATAGAAGATGATCCTTTGAGGAATTGTATTGATCAAAGTTATCCAGAGAAACAGGACCAATAGGATATATCTCTATCTCTAGCTATCTATCTATCTAGAAAGAGATTTACTATAAGGCATTAGCTTATATGATTAATGGAGACTAAGAAGTCCAAAGATCTGCAGTTGCTAAGCTGGAGGTGCAAGAGAGTCTTTGTGTAGTTCCATTGTAAATCTGAAGGCCTGAGAATCAAGGAAGTTGATGGTGTAAATTCTAATCCAAAGGTTGACAGACTCGAAGTCAAGAGCCAACATTTCAGTCCAAGTCTGAAGGCCTGGAAAAACCAATGTTCCAGTTCAAGAGGTCAGGCAGGAGAAATTCCCCTTTACTCGGCCTTTTTGTTCAATTCAGGTCTTTAATTTATTGAATAAGGCCAACAATAGTGGGTGGATGATTTTCTCTACTCAGTCTGCCATTCGAATATTAATCTCACCCAAAAACACCTTCACAGATACATCCCAAAAAATGTTTAGCCAAATGTGTGGGCACCTCACGGACTAGTTAGGTTGAACTTATAAAATTAAACACAACAGGAATGATTCATTGCAAGGGCTGGTCTTGTTAACTGCTTTTGCATTAAAGCCAGAAGAACATGCTGGGAACTCCCTGCAGCCTGTAAGCCAAGAGTTTCTTGAATGATTTTTTCTGAGTATTTTAATACATAGTATAAGACAGTGAATAATCAAGTACTAAATTATTTAGAAAAGACTAAGTATCTTCATCTTCTGAATCCATGAGCTATACCATTACCCTGATAATTTGATTTTATACTATCTTGCATTGTTCATTAACTCTTCCAGACTAGGTAATATTTTTGCATGAAGTCATATTTCTCTCTCCATAGCTCTTAGCTTAATGCAATCCTTTTAAAGTAATAAATGAAATAAAGTAGACAAAGTAAAACCTGTGTCAGTGGAAACCAACACAATTGTATTTAATAATACGAAGAAAGCTGGTCTGGCTTTTATAATAAATCCATGATCCTTTCAGAGAAAATCCAAATGAGAAGCGTATTCTAGAAGATATATAAGAGTCTTAAGAAGCTGGTTTATTCCCAAAATATCCTTGATAATATAATTTACAAAAATATCAATTATCCAGTGGACTTGGTAAAATAGGAGCCTATGACCAAGACAGTTTTACATGCTCAACCTACATTTCACACATGCAGTTACAAAATATTGCTGATAAAAAGGAAATGAGGCACATAAAACTGCTTAGGGAAAACTGCAAAATATACTTGCAATTTCAGATTGAAATAACAGACCTATCTTCTAGTCAGATTCCCTTACTACATATTAGATTATTCATTATGAATGTCAGTTTACTTTATAATAACAACCTTAGAAAAAATACTTACAGTTTTTTTATCTTTTAGAAGAAAAATATTATATGACTATAATTCATGTGCAACATTATAGTCTAGTATTTTAACATCATTACCCAGCATGTGTCAGTTTAAGTATACCAGGGATTCTGATAGATGCTTTTCAGCTGAAAAATAGGACTGAGATTACTTCTGACTGGGAATTCAGGAAAGGTGTCATGGAAGAGGCAAGAGTTATGAAGGCCTCTGACAGATTAGTAAAATTCAGGCATGAAGAAATGGCTGGGAAGGGCATTCCAAGAGTTGGAAGTAGGTTGAGCAAAATGTAGAGAGATGGGAAAGAGGCGCATTTGTGGGATAAAAATAAAATATAATATTCATGGAGGAAAAGCTAAGAAATGGAGGAGTCATATACAAAGACTTTGGGCTTCGAAATCAGAAAAACCTAAGCTGAAATTCTGGTGTATTTAACTTCAGTTTCACCTTCTGTAAAACAGTGCCTTTCACATAGTGTTATAAAGACAAATGAGGCATGTACAGATACATGTGTGTGTGTTTGTGTATGTGTTTGTGTTTAATACATTGCCCAACACATAGTAAGTACTCAATAAAATTATCTATTACTATTATTATCAGATATATGAATATAATCATAATAGCAAATAAAACTAGATAGGTGGCTTGATGCGTTATTATGGAAAATCCTAAGTGCATCACTAAGTAATCATCAAATATAAGTATTTAATAAATCCTAATCTAACAATTCATGAAGCACAATTTTTATTTTTTATTGTTAAGTCAAGCGTTGACAATTTTTTTCTGTAAAGGGCCAGAAGGTAAATATTGTAAGCTCTGTAAGGCTACATGATCTTTGTTGTAACTACTCTACTCTCTTCGGGTAGCAAGAAAGCAGCCACAGAAAATATATAAGGAAATGGGTGTGTCTGTATTCCAAGAAAATTTTATTTACAAAAACAAGCAGTAGACAAGATTAAGTTTGTTGGCTATAACTTGTGAATCCCTGTCTTAAGTACTTCCTATGGAAATGTTTTCCCTCTTATGCAGAGACCTAGAAGAATGTTACATTATACATTTTCATTTCCATATTCATATTATGTATTAACATTCTCACTGTGTAATTAAAAACTAAGGTTTTCAATATAAAGCTAGAAATTTATCATGTATACAAAAAATGGCATTATATCTGACACTAGGGCAGTCCTTTGTACACAGCAAGTGTTCAATATGTGCTCATTGAATAGATAAATAAATAAGACCAATGAAATCTTTACATTTTAAAGTAACTTTGTTTAAGTGATTGCACATGACTACCACTTCTGGGAGAGACAGTACAAAAATCATGAGTAAAATAGCCCAAGTATCCTGTTTCAGTATTTTCAGTGAGAAAGTGCTCACTATGTACCACTTGAGAAGTTAATGTTTAACAGTAATTTAAGAGAATTAGTTACTATTCCAAATAATTAACACATTTTACTTTCTCTTAGTGAAGGTTTGTTAAAAATCAACAATTCTCTTAAATATACTGAGCTTGAACATCCACTACTATCACCAACAATAGTGTTAAATATTCAAGTCGTAATCAGTCAGCAACTTTACCAGATGAAATGTGTGGTAGACAGCCTCTAGGATGGTCCCAATTGAGCCCCACATCATGGTATTCACACCTTTGTGAAATTTTGTCCCCTAGGGTGTAAGGTGTGAGTTGAACTCGTTGAATTGCTTCTTCTTTTTTTTTTTTTTCACCATGTAAGACCCACATTTATTTTTCTTATATTCCAGAGAATAAAAGCTTGATCTTTCATAACTATATAGCAACTGTGGAAAGATAGCAGTATAAAGTGAAATGACAGGCTAATGGAGTCACCTTGAGCTGGGACTCTTCTGCTGGGGACATAGTTATTTAGTTGTAAGAAGTATCTTTTAGTTTAGAGGTAATATATCTCCTCTTAAGTAACTTTTGCTTTCAGCAAACCATAAGAGTGAAAAATAATCCAAAAGGTTTGAAAGCCAAGCAATATGTCAAACTGAATCCTGGAGTTAATTCCTTAGTATCCAGCTCAAAGAAAGATGCCATCGTTTCATATCTGAATCACCAGAATAACATCCTCTATTCTTGGCCACATTTAACACATGAACACCTTATTCTTTCACTTTTTCTTCTTTTTTTCCTTTAGAACTTTTGAAAATTTTCAAACCCACAGAAAAACTGAAAGAATAGATAGTACAATAGATATTTACATTCTCTTCTGGATCCACTAATTTTTAATATTTAGTACATTCTCTCTCTCTGTCTCTCTCTCTCCTGAATTATTTAGAATTTAGTTGCAGACTTAATGACACTTCTTCCCTAAGTAGTTCATCATTTGTTTTTAAGAGCTAGAGCATTCTCTTATACAATGACAATACAATTATTATATTATGAAAATTTATCACTGACAGAATATTGTCATTTAGTACACAGTTCATATTCAAATTTTGCTAGTTGTCTCTTTTTTTTTTTTTTAATAATCTTTTGGGACCACCATTGTACATGTGGTTCTTTTTTTTTT
>NW_012104343.1:1012726-1026397 GCF_000951045.1 Mandrillus leucophaeus | reverse complement strand
TAAAAAAAGAAGAGATGAGATGTACTTCTGGGAAGAGGTTATAAAAAAAAGACTGTGGCTTCTTTCTTGTATGTGTCCTCCTTCTCAGATCACTTGCACTGAGGAAAGCAAGTAACCACATTGTGAACAACCTATGCAAAGGCCTACATGGCATGGTAAGGAGCTGAGGCCCTGATTTCAACAGCCCACCAGAAACTGAACCTTTTTAACAGCCACATGAGCTAGCTTGGAAGCAAATCCTTCAGCCCCAGTCAAGCCTTGAAAAGATTGCAGTTCCAGCCAACAGCTTGCCTACAACCTCCTGGGAAATCCTGAGTCAGAGGCATCCCGCTAAGTCTCTCCTAGTTTCCTCACCCTGTGAGATAATTAATGTTTGTTATTTTTGGCCATGAGTAGCAATAGATAACTAATATTGTAAATGTTTGGTTAACGTGTATAACATGGCCAACATGTTTGTGCTACAATGGTGCCTAGAGTTTCAGTCTTGTTTTGAAGGAGCTGACTACTTAATGGAAAACACAGAAGGGCAAATATAATTACAAAATTGTGTTATTTATGCTACAAATTCAGCAACATGGGAACATAGAAGAATGAGCCACTATCCAAATGAGGGGGCCAGAGCAGAAAGTTAGGTTATGGGCAGAAAGAGAAAGTGAAGGAAAAAATGTAATAGCCTTGAGGAATGAGTGCCATCAAGAACTCAAAGAGGGAGAAGCATTCCAAGCAAAGAAAACAGAATATGCAACAGGGCAGAAGCATGAACGAGCATTATGCCTTTGGGAAACTATAAATAGCTCAGCTTGGCTGAAGCACAGGATATGTGTGGAAAAGTGAATGGAGATGATGTTGGCAAGATAAAGTATTCAGATGAAAGATGGAAAGGTGTATAAAAAGAAAACAAAATTGCCTTTGTAAAAGATTAAATTTTTCTATTTAGGAAAAAAAGTCAGCCACATTGCATTTCTAAAATTACTTTCCTTGAGGCTATGATCAAATGCTACTTTAATCTATAAAAAGAATAGACCACAAGGCTATAGTCACTTTAAAATTCTCTACATGCAAGAGGCCACATCTGTGCGCTAAAGTGTAGAATGATTGACTAGCAGCTTCAAGCCGATAAGACCTTTGGTCTTATCTACACCAGAGAAGTTCTAGCAGAGTCAACAACTGGAAGAGTTAGAGGACATCTAAAAGTCCAAGATCTCAATTCAATCATAAAAAGCAGCATAATGAACAGATGGTTGGGAGAGTGTGCTCTCTCCCAACTTTCCCTTACTTTTGTTTCCTCCTCTTTCTCAACCCATGGCAGGGAGATGGTCTTTTAGCATAATAATTCATCAGAGGTACGCTGTAATTGGTGAGCAATATTAGTAGAAATGTTTGCTTGTCTTATAAATTCTCTACTCTGAAGAATCTCAAGAATTTATGAGAAATGCAGGAGGCTTGTAGAGTTTTACCTTCTTCCTCCCAGGATGATGCCAACAATGACAATTCCCTGGCCTTGGCTAGCAAGACTGAACCAGAATCCTGGAGAACTGCATAGTTAAGAAAATGAAAGAGAAAAGGAGGCCATAGGAGATGGGTTCCCTCCCAATGCTTACTTTTATGGACTAATGTTAAGCAATGAAGAAAGTAAAAATTATAGAAAGAAAATATTTTGCATCACATTGGTAATCTGTGGATTCTCTGTTTTACCAATGCACTTGTGCTTCAATTCTTATTTTGGCTCTTCAGGCTCTCCTGGTTTTGAGTCCCATTTTAGGTTCTATGCTTTCCATTTTGTCTTAACAACCAATTCTTTTCTTTGGCTTTACTCTTAGTGGTCCCTGTATTCATCTTCTGTATCTTTCTGTTCATTCCAAAATTATATAAACACCCAACCTGACCAAGACAACACCCCAGCACTAGCCTGCCAGGCCAGAACCCCTACTAAGTGGTCACTGACTCTCTATGAAAGGAAGTTAGAAAATGAACCTGCTAAGAGTAAAATGGGGAAATGGTGGCTAGGAGGAAGGACTAACTTGCAGCTCTAAGTCAGACAGACAGAGCAGCATGTGGAGACCCACATCATGAACTTTTGCTCCAAGAACTACCATAGGAACATACCAGGAAAGCCGAGGAAATCCACAGACCTTTGAAGGAGTGGATTGCCACCGCAGGCTCTGTGGGGCAGCCAAGAAACTGTGAGTCAGCTTGCTTTCTCAGCTGGGAGGCTTGTAGCCTGGGGCAAGTTCTTAGCCCTGCTCATAGGCTGCCTGGAAATAAACGTGGTGCTGTTGGCAGGGCACAGTGGGAGTGAGACTGGCCTTTTGGGCTGTGGGCTGTGTGGGAGTTGGGTGAGGTCTGTGGCTGCTGGCTTTCCCCCACTTTCCTGGCGACCTGTGTGACTCAGCAGAGGCAGCCATAATCCCCATGGGATATAACTCCACTGACCTGGTAACCACACCCCAACCCCCAACAGCAGCCACAGCAAGCCCTGCCCAAGGAGAATCTGAACTCAGACACACCTAGCCCTGTCCCCACTTGATGGTCATTATCTACTGGCCCTGGTAGCTGAAGACAAAGGACATAATCTTTTGGGAACTCTGTGGCCCCACCCAGTGCCTGATCCTCCCTATACTACTGCAGCTGATGTGCTATTGACAGCACCACCTCCTGGCATGAGGACAACTAACGCAAAACCCAGTGCACTTAACAAAAATACAACCAACGACCCTCACAGAGTCCACTTCACTCTCCTGCTACCTCTACCAAAGCAGGTGCTGGTATGGTATCCACAGCTGAGAGACCTGAAGATGGGTCAAATCACAGAATTCTTTGTAGACACTCCCAGTACCAGCCTGGAGCCCAGTAGCTCCACTGGGAGGCTAGATTCAGAAGAAAAATAACAATCACTTCAGCTCTCAGGAAGCTCCATCCCTAGGGGGAAGGGGAGAGCACCACATCAAGAGAGTACCCAATGAGACAAAGAATCTTAACGGCAGCCCTTGAGACTGAGATCTTCCCTATGACATAGTATACCCAAATGAGAAGGAACCAGAAAAAACAATTCTGGTAATATGACAAAACAAAGTTCTTTAACACCCCCAAAAGAACATACTGGCTTACCAGCAATGGGTCAAGACCAAGAGGAAACCTCTGAATTGCCAGAAAAAGAATCCAGAAGGTTGACTATTGAGCCAACCAAGGAGGCATCAGAGGAAGGTTAAGTCCAACTTAAAGAAATCAAAGAAATGAAATAGGATATGAATGGAAAAATCTCCAGTGAAATAGATAGCATAAAAACATCACAACTTCTGGAAATGATGGGCACACTTAGAGAATTACAAAATGCACTGGAAAGTCTGAGCAATAGAATCAAACAAGTAGAAGAAAAAACTTCAGAGCTTGAAATTAAGGCTTTCAAATTAACCCAATCTGACAAAGACAAAGAAAAACAATTTTAAAATCGAACAAGGCCTCCAAGAAATTTGGGATTATGTTAAATGACCAAACCTAAAAATAATTGGTGTTCCCAGGGAAGAAGAGAAATCTAAAAGTTTGGAAAACATATTTGAGGGAATAATACAGAAAAACTTTCCCAGCCTTGCTAGAGATCTAGACATCCAAATACAAGAAGCTCAAAAAACACCTTGAAAATTCATCATAAAAAGATCATCGCCTAGGCACCTGCTAGTCATCAGGCTATCTAAAGTCAAGGTGAAGGAAAGAATCTTAAGAGCTGTGAGGCAAAAGCATCAGGTAACCTATAAAGGGAAACCTATCAGATTAACAGCAGATTTATCAGCAGAAAGTCTACAAGCTAGAAAGGATTGGGGTTCTATCTTTAGCCTCCTTAAACAAAACAATTATCAGCCAAGAATTTTGTGTTCAGTGAACCTAAGCTTCATAAAAGAAAGAAAGTGTTTTTCAGACAAATGCTGAATTTGCCACTACCAAGCTGTCACTAAAAGAATGGCTAAAAGGAGCTCTAAATTTTTTTTAACCTCTAAATCTTGAAACAAATCCTCAAAACACACCAAAATATAATCTTCTTAAAGCATAAATTTCACAGGACCTATAAAACAACACTATGAAAAAAAAAAAAAACCCAAGGTATTCAGGCAACAAATAGCACAATAAACAGAATAGTACTTCACATCTTAATGCTAACATTGAATATAAATGGCCTAAATGCTCCACTTAAAAGATACAGAATGGCAGAATGGATGAGAATTCACTAACCAAGTATCTGCTATCTTCAAGAGACTCACCTGCCACATAAGGACTCACATTAGTTTAAGGTAAAGGGGTAGAAAAAGATATTCCATGCAAATAGACACCAAAAGCAAGGAGTAGTAGCTGTTCTTATATTAGACAAAACAAACTTTAAAGCAGCAACAGTTTAAAAAGACAAAGAAGGACATTATATAATGATAAAATGACTAGTCCAATAGGAAAACATCACAATCCCTAATATATATGCACCTAACACCGGAGGTCTCAAATTTATAAAACAATTTCTACTAGACCTAAGGAATGAGATGGACAGCAACACAATAATAGTCAGGGACTTCAACATTCCACTGACAGCAGACAGGTCTTCAAGACAGAAAATCAACAAAGAACTATACCCTAGAACAAATGGACTAAATGGATATTTACAGAACATTCTACCCAACAACTGCAGAATATATATTCTACTCATCAGCACAGAGGACATTCTCCAAGATAGACCGTATGATAGGCCATAAAACAAGTCTCAACAACTTTAAGAAAATAGAAACCATAGCAAGTACTCTCTCAGACCACAGTGGAATAAAATTGGAACTCAACTCCAAAAGAAAACCTGAAAACCATGCAAATACATGGAAACTAAATAACCTCCTCCTGAATGATCATTGCATAAACAATGAAATCAATATGAAAATTAAAAAACTATTTACACTGAACAATAATAGTGACAAAAGCTATCAAAACCTCTGGTTAGCAAAGGCGGTGCTAAGAGAAAACTTCATAGCATCAAATGTCTACATCAAAATGTCTGAGAGCACAAATAGACAATCTAAAATCACATCTCAAGGAGCTAGAGAGACAAGAACCAAACTCAAACCTAGAAGAAGAAAAGAAATAACCAAGATCAGGGCAGAACTAAATGAAATTGAAACAAAAAAAATACAAAAGATAAAGAGAGCTGGTTCTTTGAAAAGATAAATAAAATTGATGGACCATTAGCAAGACTAACCAAGTAAAGAAGCGAGAAGATCCCAATAAGTGCAATTAGAAGTGAAACAGGAGATATTACAAGCAATCCCACAGAAATACAAAAGATCATTTAAGGCTACTATGAATACTCTTATGTGCATAAACTAGAAAACCTAGAGGAGACGGATGAATTCCTGGAAATATACAACCCTCCTCAATTAAACCAGGAAGAAATAGAAACTCTGAACAGACCAATAACAAGCAGCAAGATTGAAATGGTAATTAAAAAGTTACCAAGAAAAATAAGGCCAGGACCCATAGATACACAGCTAAATTCTATCAGACATTCAAAGAAGAATTGGTATCAATCCTATCGATATCTATTCCAAAAGATACAGAAAAAGAGAATCCCCACTAAATTATTCTATGAAGCCAGTATCACCATAATACCCAAACCAGGAAAGGACATAACAAAAATAGAAAACTACAGACCAATATCCTCGATTAACATAGATACAAAAATCCTAAACAAAATACTACTTAACTGAATCCAACAGCATATCAAAAAGATAATCTACCATGATCAAGTGGGTTTCATACAAGGAATGTAGGGATGGTTTAACATTCACAAATCAATAAATGTGATACACCACATAAACAGAATTAAAAACAAAAATTACATGACCATCTGAATAGATGCAGAAAAAGCATTTGATGAAATCCAGCATCCCTTTATGATTAAAACCCTAAGTAAAATTAGCATAGAAGGTCATTCCTTAATGTAACAAAAGCATCTATGACAAACCCACAGTCAACATTATACTGAATGGGGAAAAGTTGAAAGCATTCCCCCTGAAAACTGGAAAAAGACAAGGATGCCCACTTTCACCACTTCTATTCAACACAGTATTGGAAGTCCTAGCCAGAGAAATCAGACAAAAGAAAGAAATAAAGGCCATCCAAATCAGTAAAGAGGAAGTCAGACTGTCACTGTTTGCTGATGACATGATGATCACATACCTAGGAAACCCTAAAGGCTCATCTAAAAAGTTCCTAGAACTGGTAAATGAATTCAGCAAAGTTTCAGGATACAAAATTAATGTACACAAATCAGTAGCCCTGCTATACAGCAACAGTTTCCAAGATGAGAATCAAATTAAGAACTCAACCCCTTTTACAATAGCTATAAAAAAAATCAGAAACATACTCAACCAAGTAGGTGAAAGCCTGCTACAAGGAAAACTACAAAACAGTGCTGAAAGAAATCATAGATGACACAAACAAATGGAAACACACCCATTATCATGAATGAGCAGAATCAATATTGTGAAAAATGACCATACTGCCAAAAGCAATCTACAAATTAAATGCAATTCCCATCAAATTACCACCATCATTCTTCACAGAACTAGAAAAAACAATCCTAAAATTCATATGGACCCCAAAAAGAACCTGCATAACCAAAGCAAGACTAAGTAAAAAGAACAAATCTGGAGGCATTACATTACTGAACTTCAAACTATACTATAAGGCCACAGTTGCCAAAACAGCATGGTACTGGTATAACAACATATGGACCAATGGAACTGAATAGAGAACCCAGAACCCAGAAATGAAGTCAAATATTTGCTGTCAACCAATCTTTGACAAAGCAAACAAAAATATAAAGTGGGTAAAGAACACCCTATTTTACAAATGGTGCTGGGATCATTGGCAAGCCATATGTAAAAGAATGAAACTGGATCCTCATGTCTCCTCTTAAAAAAAATCAACTCAAGATGGATCAAAGACTTAATTCTAAGACCTGAAACCATAACAGTTCTAGAAGATAACACTGGAAAAACCTTTCTAGACATTGACTTAGGCAAAGACTTCATGACCAAGAATCCAAAAACAAATGCAATAAAAGCAGAGATAAATAGATGGGACTTAATTAAACTAAAAAGTTTCTGCACAGGAAAAGAAATAATCAGCTGAGTAAACAGACAACCCACAGAGTGGGAGAAAATCTTCGCAATCTAGACATCCAACAAAAGCTACAAGGAACTCAAACATATCAGCAAGAAAAAGCAAACCATCTCATCAAAAAGTGAGTTAAGGACATGAATAGAAATTTACCAAAAGAAGATACACAAATGGCCAACAAAATGTGAAAAAATGCTCAAAATCACTGATGATCAGGGAAATGGAAATCAAAACCACAATGAGATACCACCTTACTCCTGCAAGAATGGCCATAATAAAAAAAAATAGATGTTAACATGGATGCGGTGAAAAGGGAACACTTTTACATTGTTGGTGGGAATGTAAACTAATACAACCACCATTGAAAACAGCATGGAGATTCCTCAAAGAAGTAAAAGTAGATCTACCATTTGATCCTACAGTCCCACTCCTGGGTATCTACCCAGAGGAAAACAAGTCATTATACAAAAAAAGATACTTGCACACACATGTTTGTAGCAGCACAATTTGCAATTGCAAAATAATGGAACCAGCCCAAATGCCCATCAATCAATGAATGGATAAAGAAAATGTGATATATATCTATATCTATATATATATACACACACATACATACACACACACCATGGACTACTACTCAGCCATAAAAAGGATCAAAATAATGGAATTTGCAGCAACCTGGATAGAATTGGTGACCATTACTCTAAGGGAACTAACTCAGGAATGGAAAACCAAACATATATGTTCTCACTCATAAGTGGGAGCTATGCTATGAGGATGCAAAGGCATAAGAATGACACAATGGGCTTTGGGGAATCGGGGGAAAGAGTGGAAGGGGAGTGAGGGATAAAAGTCTACACATTGGGTACAGTGTACACTGTTCAGGTGATGGGTACACCAAAATCTCAGAAATCACCACTAAAGAACTTATTCATGTAACTAAATACCAACTGTTTCCTAAAAACCTATTGAAATATATAAAAAAAGAAGAAAGTGAACTTGCTAAATCCCCCTATAACATATCACAGTAGTTGGAGGTGAAATGACATTCATTTTTCCATATTATAGAGTTAAATTCCCATAGTATTCCTTCACACTCATTCAAAAATTAGTCTAATCTCGTCAGACAGTGCTATAGTCTGTACTTCCTCATAGCTATAATTTATGAACTTCTTTTTTACTCTCTTTTATTTATCAGAGAATTAGCATGTATCTCCCAATCTTACTTTCCACCCCAAGCCTATCATCATTTTGGGAACTGTCAGTTTCCTCGTACATTTTCAATCAATCCCTTGAGCCTAAGAGTGTTTTGATTTCTACTCATGTCATCTTTGCTTTAACTCTATTCAGATTACCATGTCTGAGGCTAACCCATGTATTTCATTACGAACAGCAACTACTTCATATAGACAGACGTTTAATCTCTAATAACTCATTCTGTGGATACAATGTCCAATAACTTCCGCTGTCTTCCACAATACATCTATTGTGTAATCCCATCTCTAATCCTTTTATCCATCTAGTTTCATCCAACCTATCAACCCCGTTCCATCTTCACATTCACTTAGTTTAGATACAATGGCCCATTATTTAACAACTCTCTTGCCAATAACTACATTCACTCTTTTTATTTTACTACATACACTGAGAAAAACCCTATTCCTATTTGCAGTTGACACTTTAATGTACCACCCAGATTCAACTTCATATATAAAACATTTATTCTCCTAGCTGTATGATGTGTTGCTGGCAGACACTCTTCAGCTGTCAGCTTTCTTTTGGAACTGCCTCAGCTGAAGAGAACTGACTGACCCAAGGCCATGCCCCCTTCCAGGTGCAGCCTACTTTCAATGTCAGGTTAACACAAGAGTATAATAGTCCTGTCCTATCACCAACTTGGAATGACTTTGAAGAGTCATCCCAGTTTCACAATTCCCTGGGGGTTCTTTGGATGGCTATATTGAGACTTCATCACAGCCTGACCTCTCCAGCTGCCATTTCTGGCTTCCCTGTAACAGGTGTTGCCTCCGAAATCACTCAATAAATTTCCTGTATGCTAACCTACATCTCAAAGTCAGCTTTCTGGTGAATCCATCCTGGATTGAACTCAATTGTTCTCAGTGGCCCCTTCTGCATCTTTTTAACCAATTAGGTACTAATGACCAAGATAGAAAAATCATACAACTGCTAGAAATTAATGTTATCAAATGATTTGATATTCTCTGATATGGTTTGTATAGTTGTCTCCTCCAAATCTCATGTTGAAATGCATTCCCCACTGTTGGAGATGGGCATACTGGGAGGTGTTTGCATCATGGGAATGGATCCCTCATGAATGGCTTGGTGCCCTCCCTGTGGAGGTAATGAGTTACCATGAGATCTGTCTGTTAAAAACAGTCTAGGACCTGCCTCTTCTCTCTTGTTGACTCTCTCATCATGTGATATGCCTTCTCCCCCTTTACCTTCCACCATGAGTAAAGGTTCCTGAGGCCTCATCGGAAGCTGAGCAGATGCCCGTGCCGTGCTTGAACATCCTGCAGAACTGTAAGCCAAACAAACCTCCTTTCTTTATAAATTACCTAGCCTCAGGTATTCCATTATAGCAATACAAAATGGAATAACACATGCTCTCACAAATAATTCACATGGTGAAAAAAATACTCCAATAGAAAACTGGACTAAAAACTACCAACAGGCACTTCACAAAAGAAAAGTAAAAATAAATGTATAAGCCTTTTGCCTCAGCTTCTGCTCAAGTCTTTGTATAGGAATGCATGGATGGCATATAGTCTTCTGGTTTTGTTTTGATTAATGTGAAGACAAGATATTCACAAGCTTAAACATTCAAACAGCATAATATGGTATACAATGATAAAGGAGCCTGATTCTTTCCTAAGGTCCCACACCCAATTCCCACTTTGTTATTGGTTCTTTCAGTAATTCATATGGAAAGACAGGAAAATCATGTGCATTTTTCTGCTTGTATTTGTATTACAAATGTGCCATTTTCTTATATGAATCAAAGCGTATGTACCTGATAACAGTTTGCAGTTATTGATGCAAACTGGATAACAGTCTTATCCAAGCTCTATTTAATGTCTCTATTCTACTTCCTGTTTTTCTAATTTTTGTTAGAAAGCTGGATTTTATGTTCCCTCATTAATTGATCAGGTACTTAAGCAACAATTAACCTAAACTCCCCATTAACTAGCTGAAGCAGTGAGCACACTGGCTATCCTACATAACAGAAAGTTTAGAATCAAGACGGCTCCCAGTGTCAAATGTCAGGGCTCTCGCTCCTATTCTAAGTGGCTCTCTCAGCTCTACTCTACTCCACATGATATTGGACCCACCACTGGACCTAGATGGCTGCAGAAATTCCTAGCAGCCTATCAGACATTATAATAACAAGATGAAATGGAAGGTCATCTCTTCCTTGCAAGAGTTGGCTTAGACTAATAAGAACCTACTCTCTGGGAGGTGGAGTGCTGTGTCAGTCCATTTGTATTGCTATAAAGGAGTACTTGAGATCGGGTAATTTATAAAGAAAAGAGGTTTATTTGGCTCATGGTTCTGCAGGCTGCACATGAAGCACAGTGCCAACGTCTGCTTCTGGTGAGGGTCTCAGAAAACTTACAATCATGGTGAAAAGCAAAGGGTATGTCACATGGCAAGAGAGGAAGCAAGAGAGACAGGAGAAAGTTCCAGGCCCTTTTAAATAACCAGATCTCATGTGAACTCATAGAGTGAGAACTCACTCATTACTTAGAGGACAGCACCAAAACATTTATGAGGGATCTGCCCCCATGACTCAAACACCTCCCACCAAGCCCCACTTCCTACAATGGGGATCCCATTTCAACATGAGATTTGGAGTGGCCAAGCATCCTAACTATATCAAGTGCTATGGTATGATGAATTTTTTGTCCCCACAAAATTTATATGTTGAAATTCTTGCTCCTAATGTGATAGTATTAGGAAGTGAAGTCTTTGGGAGGTAATTAGGTCATAATAGGGAGTTCACCCCCATGAATAGGATTAGTACCTTTATTAGTACTCAGAGAGGTCCCTGGCCCCTTTCACCATGTTAAGTTACAGAGAGAAGACAGCAATCTGTGTGGAAGTTGGCCTTCACCAGGCACTGAATCTGCCAGCACCCTGATCTTGAACTTCCCAGCTTCCAGCACTAGGATAAATACATTTCTGCTGTTTATAAGCTGCTTAGTTTGTGTTACTTTGTTATAGCAGCCCAAATGGACTAAGATGTGGGGATAGAGACAACTTCTCTTGAAATACATGGCCATGCAGAGGAGGGAATCTTCTTGACAAAATCAAGACTCTGCTAGAAAATAGGAAAGGCATAAAAATGTGGGGGAAGAAGTCAAGTATTAGGTTGTAGAAACGTACCAACCTATAAATGTTGGACTGGCAATTGTGTGTGTCTATTCGACATCATGAGTTTTCTATTCCTTCTATGATAAGGCAGGAGTGTAAATGAAAACATACTTGCACATTCAAACTTATTCTCCATTACCTTTTTTCCTTCTAGACCCTCTTCTCTCTCTATTTTCCCCTCATTTCTACAAGGTTCTTCATGATCTCCTCTCTCTTACCTCTCCAGCCTCCACACTTTTTCTGTATACTTTTTTTTTTGGCCTTAAATATCTTTCTAGCCTTCATTTGCCCGGGGTTGAGAATCAACTCCTTTAGGAGGACTCCCTTAGTCCTCCTAGTGTGAGACTGGGAGGAGAGAAGAGTTTACTGAAGAATAAATATAAATGTGCAAGTATGAGTTAGGTACCCTCCTATCTAGTCCTGTAGATACTGTAGATACTCTTATCTGGTCCTGTAGCATACTGTGCACCTGTTACCCTGACTATAATCTGTTCATAGTTTCTTCTTTTACCTCATTATGATTTCTTTCAAGGCAGACACAATGTGTCTAATTTGTCTTTATATCACCATTACACATTACAGTAGAATTCATTTTATTACGAGTCAGGACTCAGTTTTTGAATAGTCAGAGTATTACGGACAAAAAAAATTTCATGGTTTTTAAACAAAGTATTTCACATCATTTACTTAATATCTATATTTGTTAAATACTGATGAGAACAAAATTTCAAGTATCTAGAATTTAGCAAAGGAGTTAAATGTCCAACTAAGTTTAAATTTAAAAGATTAAATTGTTTGTTGTATTTCAGATTCTATACATTTTACTTTAATAGAAAAATTTTATTCATGAAAAAGTTCAGCTGGCCACAGTGACTGACAGCAATAATCAAAGCATTTTGGGAGACTGAGGTAGGAGGATTGCTTGAGGCCAAGAGTTCCAGACAAGCCTGGGCAACACAGGAGACCCCTGTATCTTCAAAAATAAAAAAATTACTGGAATTTGGTGGTACAGGCCTGTAGTACCAGCTTCTCAGGAGACTGAGGCAGGAGAATCACTTGAGCCCAGGAGTTTGAGGTTGCAGTGAGCTATAATTATGCCACTGCACTCCAGCCTAGGTAACAGAGATTCTGTCTCAAATAATAACAATAATAAAGAAAAAGTTTGCATAAAAAAGAAATATTAATAAAATTTCCTAAATTGGAGACATGCACTCATTATCCAAATATATCAACATTGGTCTTATTTTCATTATGGTATGCCATATCAGCCATAGAAGTTATTAAGTATCAAGCATTAAATTACCTGCCAATTCTTGTTCATTTTACAATCACTGATCTCAGAAGAACATAATCATTACAAAGACAACTTCAAAAGCAGGACTGACTATCTTTAATGGTTTAATGAGATAGTAGAGCATCACATCATGATTTGTTATGGACTTTAGTTTTCCTCTTAATTACTATTACACTTCAATCTAAATGAATTTAGATTTCATGGAAAACATTGACTTTTTGGAAGGTCATGCTTTCTTCACTAGTTGGCAAAATTCCTGCTTGGGAAAGTTATCAATTCCCCAATTCCCCTATAATTTTTATACATGTGGTTATAGTTTAATAGATTACTTCTTTTATATGCCCACTGCAGCATGTGAATTTCATGCTAACAAGAGTGTGCACTTAGGCACAGATGCAATATAGTTATGATATGTCTATCATATAAATTAAATATGTGCCAAGTATTTCATGGAGCTAATACCTTTTACTCAAAATGTCAGTAAACACTAGAAAAACTGGATGGAAATCACCAATTATAAAACGAGAGTTTTGATTGAAGTCTGCATTAGCCAGGAACCCATACTTTGGTTACCTGATATTTTGGCATAAATGTGGCCACAAATTCATCTTACTATATTATTACCATATGAATATGCATTTCCTTTGAAATGTAATCATGTTCTCCAAGTTATATGAATACCAATGGTAAGAGATCTTACATATTGTAAAAGGAATACATTGTATGGAATTACAATTTATTTAGACACACTTTGGGAAAAGTTAGATTGCATTTGACATGCATTCATAAATCAAATTGAACTGTTTCAGGATTTTCAGAAAGCAAAATGACAA
>NW_012104343.1:965439-1011836 GCF_000951045.1 Mandrillus leucophaeus | reverse complement strand
TATATCCTCACAAAACCATGATTTTTGTTTACAATTTAAGGGCATTTTTGTTGCTGTTAACAAAATATTGCTTAAATACTTGTTATATGTCACATATATTTATGAGTCCAAAAGTTCTGGAAACCCAGAGTCCTGTATTTTGTTGTTGTTATTGTTTAAATTAGATGTCACAAAAGGCCTCTGAGCTCTTAATGAATGTGTTATAAGTTTTGCATACATCTTAAGGGACCTCTTTCACAAGCAACCAGAAGTCCTTTTGTAATTACTTATGCTCAACATCTATTTCTAATTTGCAGAGCTATGATGAGGAACATTCCCAGTTCACACACTGCTTGGCAACTCTGAACTCACTGATCAATATGTCAGTAGACAGGTTTGAAATGAGTAGACATAAAACAACACATCACATATGCGTGCGTGCGTGCGTGCGTGCACACACACACACACACACACAAAATCTTTAAAGTGCTTTGAAGTGCTTACTCTTTGGTCTGCTACTCATGGACCAAATATTATTATTAAAAAATATGTTGCTGCTACTCTTCCAAATATATTTAAAACTCTGAAATGTAATGCGGGCTTTCCTATAATCTGTGAAATCCCTGCTGCCTTTCAAAACAAAAACATTCTAATAAAAATAGAGATAGATTTACCTAGAAGAGTAGAGCAGCATGAAGTGTCCTGTTTTTGCTGTTGTCACAATTCATTGTTACTTAGTGGTCCCTATATCAAATGCCCTTAGAATTCATAGTGCAGAACTTTTTTACATAGAATGGGAGTCCTATATGACATATTTTAATTTTTACATGGAATGATAGTCCTATATCACAAATTTTAATCCTGTTAATTTAACTAATTACATAAACCTAACAGTAAATTATAGTCTGCTCTAAAAGAAAATATGTCATGAGCTGAGACAAAATTTATCTAGTTTTCAGAACACAGCTATGTTTCCTCTAATTTGTAGGTCTTTTTTCCTTTGTAAGACAGTTCACTTAAATATCCTGCCAGACCTTGCTTAAATGCTATTTTTTTCTGCGACGTCTTCTCTGGCTTGGTCAGTCAGCAACTCTGATGTTTCTTGCATCATTTCTTCATATAAGATCAGCCTCATTACATTATAATTATTTAGGTATACCTCTGTCTCCCTACAGAGTGTGAGCTCCTTGAAGAGAAGAACCTTTTCATACTTTCTTTACACCCTCAGACCTAAGTATAGTACCAGGTGTTATTAAATATATGCAAGATACCATATCAACTAAATTAGATATTTCAAAATAGTTTTGTTGTTGTAACAAAAATTGGATGTTTTGTAGATGTTTATAATCCTGTTTTCATTTTAACTAATACATAGTGTTCCATTTTATTAAAACATATCCTTTGATTATCTTACAGCTAGACACAGAACGAGGAAAACAACCTTACTATCATATTTGGAGGGTAAAAGATTTTAAAAGCATTTGGGGATTTTTAAAAAAGTCTTTCAGAGACTAATAAATCACTGAATAGTAGTAACAATACTGTCATCACCAATCTCCTCTATACGCTGAGTTTCATGTAGCATTTAAGAAAGCCTATGAGTTAAACTGTGCTTAAAATAAGATATATATTTGCTTTTAATCATGTCAAATTGTGCATGAAAAGAAAGTCCTAGAAGGCAGTATACCAAATGTTATAAAGCTCACCTCTGGCTGGAGAGATTATGGATTACTTTTATTTTTTATAGTTTTTCTATTTCCCTAATATTCTTCTAAGAGCATGTCTTACTTTTATTTACTTATATTTGTTTCAAATATTGGCTATTTTTTTAAAGCATTACAGATGCATTTAAAATCTCTCTTATATCCTGTCCTAAACCTATTTCTATGACTCCTTTCGTGAGTTAATCACCATCCTGAAGTTGGTATGTATTATCCGTCTGTGCCTTTATACTTCTACTATTTATGTATATAGTCATTAGACACATTCATTATATCACAGATGTATTGTGTTTTAAATTTACATTAATATTATATGTACAATTCTCACTCCTTTTTTTCATTTACCACTTTCAAGATACATCCACGAAGATGTTTATAATCCTACTGTTTTCATTTTAACTAATACATAGCGTTCCATTTTATTAAAATTTATTTTTTGATTATTTTATGAATAGACATTTTGTTATTCTTACAAACAATTTTGTAATGAATATCCTTGAGAGACTTAAAGTTTTCTTTTCAAGAACCATAACTAGTAGTAGAATTAATTGTTGGATAGAAGAGTATGTGCATTTCAAACTTTTATGAATTGTCATCCAATGCAGAGTACCAATTTATAGTCCTATGAGAGTTCCTGTTTTTCTATATCCTTTACAATACTTGAAATTGTCAGAACGTTTGCTTTCTGTCTTTCTAGTAGATGGAAGTACAACTGGCACCTCATTGGGGCCTTAATTTAAATGTCCCTGTTACCTGTGTTAACTATGTTTATTGGCTATTCAAAATTCATCTTCAGGGAATTGCCTTTGCCAATTGTTTCCATTTTTTGTTTGCTTTTTTGTTGTTGTCTTTTCCTTGCTTTGTAGTGCTTATACCTTCTCAGTATGTGCATTATAAACATCTTTCCCAGTTTGTGGCATTTTAAAAGTATTGTGACATGTTATGCTAAGCATGAGCTTTAATGTAATCAATTCTACCAATCTTCTTAATGATGTGTGCTTTTTGTCTTGTGTAAGAAATCCTTCCCTAAACTAAGATGACCATGTGGATTACTTTCTTTAATTTGTTAAATTGAGGAATTATATTGAAAGATTTTTGGTGGCTGAAATATCCTTAGAAGAGTGAGTTAAGTTCTACTTAGTATGATCTACGTTTTAATGCATTATTGAATTCAATGTGGTAATATTTTGCTTAGACTTAGTATAGCTGTTTTCACATCAGAGATTAATCCATATATAATATTCTTGTACTCTCCTTGTCCATTTTTGTATGTAAGTAGTGAAAGTACAAAGTTGGGTAGTTTACTCCTTTGTACACTCTCCAACAGTTGTATACATTGGTATTATCTGTTCATTAAGGTTTGATAAAACCATCTTATCAAACCATTGTGCAATTCTATTCTGTTAATGTCTACTGAGTTATGACTAGTAATTAGTACTTTTCCCAGAAAATTGTACATTTTATGTCTTAAAATATAAAGATGAAATTAATGAAATCAAGTATATCAGTGGTTACACTAAATATAAGTAGAATTATCCCCAATAAAAACCAAAGATGGGGCTAAAATGTTAGACACATTTTTTTTAAAGTTCTATCCTACTCATTAGAAATACACCTAAAATAAAATAAAGTTGGAAATAAATAGAAAAGAAGTGAAAAGCAAAGGCAAACAAAATAACAGAAATGGAAATATTAAAATATATAAGGTCATATTTTAGAGTTAAAATTTTTAACAGAAATAAAGGGAATACTATGTAATGACAAACATAAAAAGGTTTATAAGCAATTGCAGCATGCTGAAAACTATTTCAGGTAAAATCCTAAAAACTATCGTATCTGAAACAGAAACCAGACTCAAATGCCTTCCATTGCCATTTGTTCAACATTGTCTTGAAGGTTCTAATAAATATATCAAAGTGGGAAATTAAATAATTACGATAAATATTGGGGAAAAGAGTGAAAATATTTATTTTTGTTGATTACATGATTATATATCCAAAAGCCTCTATAAAACTCAAAAGCCAGCTGGGTGGGGTGGCTCATGCCTGTAATCCCAGCACATTGGGAGGCCGAGGTGGGCAGATCATTTTAGGTCAAGAGTTTGAGACCAGCCTGGCCAACATGGTGAAACACCACCTGTACTAAAAATACAAAAAAAAAAAAAAAAAAAAATTAGGCTAGGATGATGGCACATAACTGTCATCCCAGCTACTTGGGAGGCTGAGGCAGGAAACAGGTTGCAGTGAGCCATGATCACACCACTGCACTCCAGCCTGGGTGACAGAGTGAGACTCTGTCTCAAAAAAAACAAAAACAAAAGCAAAAAAAACCCTCAAAAGCTTAAGTTTTAAAGTAAAATATATTAAAATTAAAATAATTTTGTAAGCCTGCTGAATACAACTAATAAATTAAAAATTCAATACTTATTGTGCATTCTAACAATAAACACCTAGAAATGGAAATGGAAAAAACATTCTTTCAACAGAGTGATAAAAACTATCAAATAGAAACTACTAAGAAACTCATAGAAATTGTATCTTTTAAAAAACTATATATTTTATTAAATGTCATGTAAAATCTGAATAAATCTAGGACAATATAAAATATAAAAAGGGCAATTCCACAAAATTAATATAAACATAAAATTAAATTCAATATTTTTAGAATTCCATTTTTTGGATGTAGTTCTTTTGAAATTGGATGAAATTATCTTAAAATTCATATGGTAAAATAAATGACCAAAATAACCAAGAAAGTATGAAAAATAATAGTAAAAAAAGAATGCCTTTCCAAATAGCAGAAAAGATTATACAGCTACTGTAATTACATTAGTCATATAAAAAATGAAGAGCAATAAAAATATGTTCAAATATATAGAATTTTATAAATAACAAAGAGTATGTGTTAGTAGGAAAAGGAAAGCTTGTTTAATTATCATAACACAAATGAAAGAAAGTAAATTTAAATCCCTATTGTAACACAGTATTAAAAAATCCACATGGATTACAGAATTGATTTTAAACAATAAAACAATAATAATCTTAAAATGCATTATAGAAGTTCACTAGTATAGCCTGGGGTAACGGAGAATTCTTAATCAAGACAAGAAACCTAGAAGAAAGAAAGAAAAAGATTGATATATTTCATTACATAAAAATTGAAGGCTGGGTGCAGCAGTTCAAGCCTGTAACCCCAGCACTTTGAAAGGTTGAGGCCAGCGGATTACTTGAGGTCAGGAGTTCAAGGCCACCCTGGCCAACATGGCAAAATCCCATCTCTACTAAAAATAGAAAAATTAGCTAGGCATGGTGGCACAAGCTTGTAATTCCAGCTACTTGGGAGGCTAAGAGGGGAGAATCACTTGAACCTGGGAGGTGCAGGTTGCAGTGAGCAGAGATTGTCACTGCACTCCAGCCTGGGCAATAGAGAGAGACTCTGTCTCAAAAATAAAATAATAAAATAAAAATTGAAAAGATACCACAATTAATCATCAGAAAAATGATAAACTGAGAAAGAATAGTTGCACTACATACAACAGATTAAGGGTTGTATGTGATCTATAAAGTGATAAAATAGTCAGTATACAATTGGGCAATTGATATGAATAGAAATTCAGAGAAAAGCAAATCTAAATTATCAACAACTATTTGAAAAGCAGCTTGAACTAATAGTAGTCAAGGAAGTGCTAATTAAAATAAAAATGTGATATCTATTTTGCACTATCTTCACTGGAAGAATTAAAATGTAGAAGAATAAAGATTATATTAGCTATCTATTTCTGTGTAACAAATTACCCCAAAACTTAAAACTGCAAACGTTTATTATCTTGCAGTTTTCGTGGTTGGGGGTCTAGGTATGGCTCTGCTGACTCAGGGTCTTGCAAGGCTGCAATTAATGTGCCAGCTGGGCCTATGGTCTCATCTGAGGCTTGACTGGGAGAAATTGACTTCAAAGACCACTCGCATGGTTGTTGGCTGCATTTAGCTCCCACAGGACTGTTGGGTTGAGGGCCTCAGTTTCCCACTGGCTGTTAATCTGAGGCCTCCCTCAGTTCCTTGCCCCATCGGCCTCTCCACAGAACACAAAGCGCTCCATCAAAATGAGTGAACCAGAGAGCAGGAGAGAGCTAATAAAATAGAAGCCATGGGTCTTTCATAACCTGATCTCAGAAGTGACATGCATTATTCTTTCCATATTCTATTCATTAAAAGCAAATCACACGGTCCAGTCTACACACAAAGGGAAGAGATTAAACAAAGGCATGAATACCGGGAAAGGGGATCACTGGGAGTTATCTTAGAGGCTTCATATGGCAGTTATGGAGAAAAAGGCTGCAGGCTAACATTGTCGGTGGCAATGGGAACTGATACAGCTGTTTTGGAACGCAATGGCATTAAGATCAGTCCCTCTGCATCTCATTCAGAGGTCCCTTTGGTTTGCTAGGTTATTTCCTGGTTTTACAACTGCAAGCCCACATCCTGGAAATCCCTTCAGTCCTAGTCCTAGACAAACCAGCTTGGTTTGTCACCCTACTGTAGAGCCAGACTGCCTGGGTTTAAATCATGGCTCATACTTACTAGCAATGCTGGTTTGAGTAAGTTACTTAATTTCTCTATGTCTCAGCTTCCTTATTTGTAAAATAAGCATGATAATATCCTGTTTGTGGGAAACTGAGACAGTACCTGTAAAGTGCTTAAAGCAATGTCTGGCACATTAAAAATTCTCAATGATATCCATTGTTACTATCATAGATATTAAAATATACGTATCCTTTCACTAAGGTATGCAAACATTTATCATCCAAACTGGGAAACTTTTGAGAGTGAAAGGGAGTGCTAGTAATAATTACGCCAGGTCATAAACAGGAAAATTCCAGGGAAACTTGGATGTATGATTAACTTACATTTGACCCACATGGAAATTTCTCTCATAGAAATAAAAGCACCTCAGTATAAGAGAAGTACACATTGATGTTTGCTGCAGTTTTGTACTTAGTGGAAAATTAAAAAAATTCAAAATGAAGTGAATACTCACCAATAGACAAAGAATAAATCACAATACATAATGTTTTTAAACATTATGCAACCCTTAAAACAATGAAATACAGTGACACCAACTGACTTGGAGAAGTTATTTGAAATATCTTTGAGTAAGGAAAGGAATATGCACAAAAGTACAAATAGTTCCCTTTCTGTAAAACAAAAGGTTTACACTCAGAGGCAAATATTGCAGCTTAAGCATCAGGGTCCAGCCCTTTCATAGACCCTTCCCCCTCCCAATATGTTGAGAGGGGTCTAGAAATGTTTTCTCATGGTTACATGATTTTGTAAATTATGTAAAATATTTTAATTGCAATAGGTTAATACCTCTGTTTCTTTCACCTTTAATTTCCCATCATATTTCTCTATTTTGGGTAGTATTAGAATGACTGCAGACATTTCTGGAATCCAGCTAAAGGAAAAATGAATCTTGGGCACATTTAGTTTAGGTTTAGTAATACATATTTAAGAAGTTTGAAGTCACTCCCATGTACATACAGTTCTGACGTAAGAATGGCTTCTAGGAATACCCCTACCACCTCCTGTGCCAACTCATCGGGTATGCAACAGAAAGTTTTAAAGCCATATTGTAATATGGGTGTGACCTATGAGGCTCGGTACCAGAAATATTTGTGTAGTGGGTGAGAAAGATTTGAAATGTATATAACTAGCCAGTGGAAAATTCTTCCAAATCTTCAAGCTTGGAAGTGAAAGAAGGATTTTATCAAAGTTGACAACAATCCCCAAAATTATCATGACAGTACCGATAACCGATTGTGAAGCTGAAATAAACTTTCTAACAAACAATGATAAAACATTAATTTTGATCAATCACGCTGGAGAAAAGACCGAATTACCCTTTTATTTTCTCTACCAGAGCGTTCTTCAATAGAAATATAATGTAAACCACACATATAACTTTAAATTTTCTAACATCCATATTAAAACTTTTTAAATAGGTAAAATTAACTTAATAATGTTTATTTGACCCAATTTACTCAAAATATTAGTATTTCAAAACAAAAATTACTAATAAAATATTTTACATTCTTTTTGTGTACTATGTCTTCATAATCAGATATGCAATTTATGCTTTTAGCACATGTCAATTCAGACAGTAAACTTTAATTGAAAATGCACAATCTATATTTAGACTTTATAGAATTACAGTTGAAAAAGTGGATTCATATAACCAAGTTTTTCTAAACATAAAGTTTTCAAATAACTGAATTGAACACCAAAAATCATTTTTCCTTTAATATTTGGACCTATATTGATAAAACTGGTTCATTATTTTAAAAAGAATTGATTTGACTTTGATATAACCATTTCAACTTCAAAATTATGTCTGCCCAAGTTTAAATTATCTGACTTAGCAATGTTAATAGAAAAGTCAAAGGGGTATTGAATAAATTTTAAAATAGCTCTAAATTTATCAACAATAAAGCTTTCTTCAAATTTGTTTTGTTTTTGCAATTCGTTTCTGTAATGCTATTGAGCATCAACGGATGGATGGATACAGAAAATGTGGCACGTATACACAATAGAATACTATTCAGCCTTAATAAAAGAAGAAAATTCTGCCATTTGTGACAGTATAGATGAACCTAGAGGACATTATGCTAAGTTAAACAAACCAGGCACAGTAAGAAAAATACTGCATAACCTCATTTGTATGTGGAATCTAAAAAAGTCAAACTCACGTAAGCAGGGAGTAGAATATTGGTTACCAGAGATTGGGGAAGTGGGTGGAAGGAGAAAGGGGGAATGTTAGTCAAAAGGGGAGTGTTAGTCTAAGCTGCAGTTAGAGGACAGGATTAAGCTTTAGGGATCGATTGCACAGTATGGTGACCATAGTTAATAATAATACATTGTATATTTCAAAATTGCTAAAAAATAGATTTTAAATTTTAAATGTTCTCACTACAAATAAATAGTAGGTATGTGAGATGATGGATATGTTAATTAGTTTGATTTATCCATTCCATTATGTGGGTGTGTATATATATATCAAAACATTACATTGTATCCCATAAATATATACAATTATTATTTGTCAATTAAAGATAAATTTTAAAAATGAAAAATTTTAAAAAATATGTAGATGACTAGGACAGACTATATCCTATAAGAGAGAGACATAAATAACATGCATGTATTTTAAATATTCAAAATTTTTTTCATAATAATTCATATTCGAATAATGTGTAAAATAATTATATTGATTTGTTTTATGAAAAGCTCTGTTTCAACACAACTCTTTGTGTCCATCTCACTAATAAGCTCTTCCTTTCCTTGGAGCTTCACACTTAGCTTCTTCATGTGTAGTATATCAAGAAAATGTAGGCACATTGCCATTTCTTTATTTACTAAGAAATTTTCAATATACTTCAAACTGTGCAATAAATCAATAAAGGAAATTTTTTTGTTGCTTTAAAAGCAAAAACATCTGGATTTTTGATCTAACATAGCAGGAACACCACATGTTGTGATAGAAACTAATTTTTTCACATTTAGTAGAAATTATTTCTTTGATGTAAAATATTTTTAAAAATCTATTTCATGAGTTCGATTATTTAGGCTATGAGTTGACAATATTTTTTTATTTAGCAAATTTGAAGGTTCTTTGAAAGAAAGCATACTCAAAGTGTTAACTAGGCAGTGTCTCATGTTACATGACTTACCTATAGCTAAAGAAAAATACCTGCAATTAAACATGTTCTTAATAAGTTACATTTGACATTATTAGAAAGGTTTTTGTATTCAATGAACAGTTGTTTGGTGGTTTAACTGAAGAGCTTTCAGTTGCTTTTGGCAAAATATCTTCATTAGTTTTTTCCTCAAATTTTCGAGCAAAATCTTCATTATTGAAATTACTTCTTTTACCAGATCTCACTTAAAATGTTCTTCCCTTTGTTTGGAACCTAATCCATTTTATAGCTGGCAAAAATTACAAGCTCAACTCCTTCCAAAAATTGTTTTTATATTTTGTGTTGGATATTTAATTTTGATTCAGGCAAATAATTTTCACTGATTTTTTTTTTTACTGTTAAGGACAAATATCATTAAAAAAAATTCAATAGCTTTTGAGGTACAAGTGGTTTTATGTTACATGGATGAATTATATAGTGGTGAATTTTGAGAGTTTAGTGCACCCATCACCCATGTAGTCTACATTGTACCTAATGTGTAGTTTTTTTATCCCTAGCTACCCTCTCACCCTCCTGCTTCTAGGTCCATTATATCACTCTATGATGCCTTTGCTGCACACAGCTTACCTCCCATTTACAAGTGACAACATATGGTTTTTGGTTTCACACTCCTGTGTTACCTCACTTAGAATAATGGCCTCCAGCTCCATCCAAATTGATGCAAAAGACATTATTTTGTTCCTTTTAATGGCTCAGTAGTATTCCATGGAGTGTATATACTACATTTTCTTTATCCACTCATTAGCTGATGTGCACTTAGGTTGCTTTCACATCTTTGCAATTGCGAATTGTGCTGCTATAAACATATGTGTCCCAGTATCTTTTTCATATAATGACTTCTTTTCCTTTGGGTAGACCTAGTAGTAGGATTGCTGTATCTATTGGTAGATCTACATTTAGCTCTAAGGAATCTCCATACTGTTTTCCACAGAAGTTGTACTAATTTACATTCCCACCAGCAGTGAATAGGAGTTCCCCTTTCCCCACATCCACACCAACATTTGTTGTTTGACTTTTTAATAATGGCCATTCTTGCAGGAGTAAGGTGGTTTGAATTTGCATTTCCCTGATGATCAGTGATGTTGGGCATTTTTTTCATCTGTTTATTGGCTATTTGTATATCTTCTTTTGAGAAATGTCTATTCATGTTCCTTGACAACATTTTGAAGGAATTATTTGTGGGGATTTTGCTGATTTGAGTTCCTTGTAGATTCTGTATACTAGTTCTTTGTCAGATGCGCAGTTTGCAAATATTTTCTCCCATTCTGTGGGTTGACTGTTTACTCTGATAATTATTTATTTTGCTATGCAAAAGTGTTCTAGTTTAATTAGGTTCTATTTATTTTTGTTGTTGTTGCATTTGCTTTTGGGGTCTTAGTCATGAATTCTTTGCCTTGGCTGATGTCTAGAAAAGATTTTTCAACATTGTCTTCTAGAATTTTTAGTTTCATGTCATATATCTAAGTCTTTGATCCATCTTGAGTTGATTTTTGTATGTGGTGAGAGACAGGGAATCGGTTTCATTCTTCTACATGTGGCTTGCCAGTTTTCCCAGCACCATTTATTAAACAGAGTGTCCATTCCCAAATTTATGTATTTGTCTGCTTTGTCAAAGATCACTTGGCTGTATGTATTCGGCTTTATTTCTGGGTTCTCTATTCTGTTCCATTTGCCTATATGCCTACTTTTATACAAATATCCATGTTGTTTTGGTAATTATAGCGTTGTAGTATAATTTGAAGTCTGGTAATGTGATGTCTCCAGATTTGTTCTTTTTGCTTAGGTTCACTTTGGCTATTTGGGCTCTTTTGTTTTTTTGTTTCCATATGAATTTTAGAATGGTTTTTTCTAATTCCATGAAAAATGATGTTGGTATTTTGATGGGAATTGCATTGAATCTATAGATCACTTTGGGCAGTATGGTCATTTTTCCATGAGCATGGGATGTGTTTTCATTTGTTTGTGTCATCTATGAATACTTTAAATAGTGTTTTATAGTTTTTCTTGTAGAGATCTTTCACCTTCTTGGTTAAGTATGTTTGTTCCTAGGTATTTTTACTTTTTTGCAGCTGTTGTAAAAGAGATTGAGTTCTTGATTTGATTTTCAGTAAGATCATTGTTGGTGTATAGCAGTGCTATGGATTTGTGTACACTGATTTTGTAACCTCAGAATTTACTGAATTTGTTTATCAAATCCAGAAGTCTTTTGGAGAGTTTTTAGAATATTCTAAATATAAAATCACATCATCTGCAAACAGCAATAGTTTGACTTCTATTTGAATGTCCTTTATTTCTCTTGCCTAATTGCTCTGGCTAGGACTTCCAGGACTATGTTGAAAAGGTGTGGTGAAAGTAGGCAACCTTGTTTTGTTCCTGTTCTCAGGGCAGGGTGGGGAATGCTTTCAACTTTTTCCCATTCCATGTGATGTTGGCTGTGGGTAGGTCATATATAGCTTTTATTATTTTGAGGTAGGTCCCTTCTATGCCTTATTTGTTGAGAGTTTTTATCACGAAGGGATGCTGGATTTTGGCAAATGCTTTTTCTGCATCTATTGAGATGACCATATAATTTTTGTTTTTAATTCCGTTAATGTGATGTATCACACTTATTGACTTGCATATGTTAAACCATCCCTGCATCCCTGGGAGGAAACCCACTTGATTATAATGAATTATCTTTTTGATGTGCTATATTTGGTTAGCTAGTATTTTGTTCAGGATTTTTGCATCTATGTTCATCCGGGTAGTTAGCCTGTAGTTTTTTCTGTTGTGTTCTTCCTGGTTTGGGCATCAGATTGATACTGGCTTCATGGAATGATTTAGGAAGGAGTCCCTCTTTCTTAACCTTTTGGAAGTTTCAGTAAGATTGGTATCAATTCTCCTTTGAATGTGTGGTAGAATTCAGCTGTGAATCCCTCTGGTCCTGGACTTTTCTGTTGTTGTTGGCAATTTTAAAATTACGGATTCAATCTCACTGCTTGTTACTGGTCTCTTCATGGTTTCTATTTCTTCTTGATTTAATCTATGAGGGTTGTGTTTTCCAGGAATTGATCCATTTCTTCTAGGTTTACTAGTTCATGTGTGTATAGGTATTCATAGTAGCATCCAATGATCTTCTGTATTTTTGTGGTATTGGTTGTAATGTATCCAGTTTCATTTTTAATTGAGCTTATTTGAATCTTCTCTCTTCCTTACCTGGTTAATCTAGCTAACAGTCTATCTATTTTGTTTATCTTTTCAAAGAATCAGCTTTTTATTTCATTGATCTTTTGTATTTATTTGTTTGAATTTCATTTACTTCTGCTTTGATCTTTGTTATCTCTTTTCTTCTGCTAGCTTTGGGTTTAGTTTGTTCTTGTTTCTCTAGTTCCTTGAGATACGACATAAGGTTGTCAAAATTTGTGCTCTTCCAGGTTTTGATGTGGGCATTTAGCACTATAAACTTTCCTTTAGCACTGCTGTTGCTGTATCCTAGAGAATTTGATAACTTATTTCATTATTAACATTCAATTCAAAGAATTTTTAAAGTTCCATCTTAATTTCATTGTTAGCTCAGATATCATTGAGGAGCAGGTTATTTAATTTCCATGTGTTTTTATAGTTTTGAGGATTCGTTTTTGAGTTGATTTCTAGTTTTATTCCGCTGTGGTTTGAGATGACACTTATGATTTCGATTTTTTAAAATTTATTGAGGCTTCTTTTGTGGTCTATCATATGGTCTATCTTGAAGAATGTTACATGTGCTGATGAGAAGAATGTATATTCTATAGTTCTGGGATAAAATGTTCTGTAAATATCTGCTAAGTCCATTTGTTGTAGCATGTCATTTAAGTCCACTGTTGCTTTGTTGACTTTCCATCTCGAAGATCTGTCTAGTGGTGTCAGCGGTAAATTAAAATCTTCCACTATTGTTATGTTGCTATCTCATTTTTTAGGTCTAGTAGTAATGATTTACATATCTGGGAGCTCCAGTGTTAGGTATATATATATTTAGGAGGGTAATATCGTTTTGCTGGATTGACCCTTTCATCATTATATAGTGACCATCTTCGTCTTTTTTTACCATTGGTGCTCTGAAGTCAGTTTTGTTTGATATAAGACTAGCTATTCCTGCTTACTTTTGGTTTCCATTTGTGTGGAATATCTTTTTCCACCCTTTTACCCTCAGTTTATATGAATCCTTCCATGTTAGGTGAATCTCCTGAAGACAGCCAATATTTGGATTGTGATTTTTAAAAATCCATTCTGCCATTCTGTATCTTTTAATTGGAGCATTTAGATCATTTACATTCAACACTAACATTGACATGTGAGATTCTGTTCTCTTCATCACGTTAATTTTTACTTAGTTTTTTTTTCATTATGTCATTCTTTTTAGGCCTTGTGAGTTTTAAGCTTTCCAAAGGTTCGATTTTGATGCATATTGGGCTTTTTTTTCAAGGTTTAGAACACCTTTTAGCATTTCTTGTAGTGCTGGTTTGGTAATGACAAACTCCCTCAAGATCTGTCTGAAAATCACTTTATTTCTTCTTCATTTGTGAAACTTAGTTTTGTGGGATATAAAATTCTTGGGTGACAGTTGTTCTGTTTAACAAGGTTGAAGATAGGACCCCAGTCCTTTCTGGCTTGTCAGGTTTCTGCTGTTAGTCTGATAGGTTTTCCTTTCTGGGTTACCTGATGTTTTTGTCTTACTCCACTTAGAATTCTTTGCTTCATGTTTACTTTAGATAACCTGATGACTATATGCCTTGATAAATATCTTTTTGCAATAAATTTCCCAAGAGTTATTTGAGCTTCTTGAATTTGATATCTAGATCTCTAGCTAGACCAGGGAAGTTTTCCTCATTTATTCCCTCAAATAAGTTTTCCAGACTTACTGTTTTCTCTTCTCCCTCAGGAATGCCAATTATTCTTAGGTTTGGTCATTTTCCATAACCCCATATTTCTTGAAGACTGTATTCATTTCTTTTGATTCTTTTTTCTTCATTTTGTCTGACTGGGTTAATTCAAATGCCTTGTCTTTGAGCTCTGGAATTTTCTTCTATTTGTTCTAGTCTATCGTTAACATTTTCCACTGCATTTTGTAATTCCCTAAGTATATCTTTCATTTCCAGAAGTTTTGATTGTTTTTTCTTGATGATATCTATCACTCTAGAATATGTTTCAGTCATATCCTGAACTGTTTTAATTTATTTATGATGGTTTTCATCATTCTCTAATATCTCCTTGAGTAGCTTAATAATCAACCTTCTGAATTCCTTATCTGGCATTTCAAAGATTTCATCTTGGTTTGGATCCATTGCTGGAGAGCTACTGTGATCTTTTACAGATGTTATAGAATCCTGTTTTGTCGTATTACCAGAGTTACCTTTCTAATTCCTTCTCATTTGGGTAGACTATTCCTTCTAATTATTCTTAAATTTATGTTTGATTTGACTGTGTTTTTTTTTGTTTTTATATTCCTTTTTTCCCCAAAAGATGTGACTTCAATGCTTATAGTTAATTATAGCCTAACTTAGTTCTTGGTACTTTCAGGGGTAAATACTCTGTAAGATTTCATTGGTTATAGAGAGTCTTTGTATGATGACTTTCTCATATGCTGGTTGTATTAAGAATGTGCTCAGTGTCTAAGCAAGTTCACTGTTTCCTATGGGGTTGGAATGGTAGAAGTCTCTTGAAGCTTATCTCAGTCCCCCATGGCATGTGCTTATTTATTTATTTGTTTTTCCCCAGTATTTTATTTGCTGGTTTGATGGTTCAGGCTTCAGGCCAACAGGGGAGGTGTTCTAGATAGGAACCAGTTGTGGCTAAATCAAGTGGGTAAATGCAGTATCCAATGGTGTGCAGAGGTCCCAGTCTTGACAGAGGTGGCTGGAGGAGCTCACAGTGATTTGCAGTAAGGTCTTATCAAGGGGAAGGGATGCAGTCACCTCAGCTCCCCTGTCAGGTCAGTAGGAAAGTTATCCACCTCAGACACACTCCGGTCCTAGTGCTCTGGCTTTGGAGATCAGATAGGCACCTCTTTTCATGTGTAGGAATGTTGATACTCCAAGTAGAGAGGAAGTGACTCTGTGTCTTATGCAATCTTGAACCTGTAGGGTGTTCCTCCTGTGGCAATGCAGTAACCCTGACATGTTTCAGAAAGGCTGTCTATTGTTGTACCCATGCTGAGTTCCCATGGGAGAAGCCCCAACTGTGGACAAGCGGGGAAAGACATCCCCTTCTCCAAGGCCCTTCAAATGCACCAGGGCTGACTGCTGGGTTAGAGCTGAAGAATTTCCCAGCTGAGCCCAGCACTGGAACTGTGCTTCTGCTGAAAGAAACTTCACACCAGCAGAAAGATCTGGTGCTCAAGGCCTGCCATCCAGGGCCTTTTGAACCACAGGGTATTCCCTTGATTTGGTACATTCCCACTTCTCCTAGGAGTTGAGAATGTCTGGAAGCAGACTATTGTGAACGTTGTTGAACAGCAAATTTCTTATCACATTTACTATGCATTTGCTGAATATACCTCTTATTATTTCCCACTTGATTATCTGTAAAGTTTTGTTAGACAACAAACAGCTGTTTCAGTTTCCTTTGCATTGGCAAATTACAGTCACCATCATCATGACATAGACATGCTTCTCTATGATTGTATATTAAAGGATATATAGTGAGCTTTGAGCATTGCTTAAAATGAAGGTGAGCTGAAGAGTGGGAACAATTGGGTCAGGCAAAATGGGAGAATTGATTAGCACTGCCTATATAAAGTTAGGCATTGTTTATAGGTTTTAATTCAGCACTACAAGCATGTATATCTTTAGTAATTTGTAAGACATTCAATATGGGGG
Organism: Mandrillus leucophaeus; assembly: GCF_000951045.1. Taxonomy (NCBI): domain Eukaryota; kingdom Metazoa; phylum Chordata; class Mammalia; order Primates; family Cercopithecidae; genus Mandrillus; species Mandrillus leucophaeus. The sequence goes on along the minus strand of NW_012104343.1, from coordinate 995,553 downwards.
GGACATTTTTCAAACGTAATGTGATTTATATTTTTTATTGTTGATTCATATTTCATTATATTATGATTTGAGATTGTGACTTATTTCTCTGATGTGTTGAGATTACCACAATGACCTAATAAGTGGTCAGTTTTTCTCAGGGTTTCATGTGTGCTTGAAAAGAACATATATATTCTGTATTGATGGGCACAAAGTCCTAGATATGTCTATTAAATCAAGTTTATTAATTCTATTATTCAATAGTCTATATTCTAATATTATGTTTCTTCATTTGTCAATATTCTGAATGAAACACGACATATTAAAATCTAGCAAATATTGTAGATTTCTGTTTCTCAAAATCCTATCAGTTTTGGCTTTTAATGTTTCAAGGCTGTGTTGTGTATTGTTGTATATAAAAAAATTTACGACTATGATATCTTCTTGGTATTGTGTTTTCTGTGGTTTGATTCTTTTAATATTATAAAATATTCTACTTTATTCTTTTTAATGTTTTCAGCCTTCAATTAAATTTTGACTAATGATAGTGCTGCAATGCCTTTCTTTATATTGGTTTTGCTTCATCTTTCCTATTTTAACCCAATTCTTTCAAACTTTCTGTGTCACTATGATTTAGGTTTGACTCTTATAAAAAGCATATAGCAAGAATTTTAAAAATTGCATCCAACATGATCTCTTTGTCTTTCATTAGTTATCTTCTCTTTTGCATTTTTGGTTGGCCATGTTTCTTCTTTGCTTCACTGTTTTTTCCAAGAACTAGGGACATTTTAATTAATAAATGTTGCTTTATTCTTTTAGTCCTCATTCTTGGTTTGGAAGATATATTTTCCTAATTTTTAGTGGTTCCTCTTAAAATTTTTACCAGAAATGTTTTTTAACAAAAGTAAAATTATTAAGTATCTTTGTTTCTCTAGTTCTTTAGCAAACCTCTATCTTGCTTGTTTTTATTGTCTGGAAATTTAATATGCCCAGCTGCTCATTCTCAGCAGAGGGGCAGACTTTCTGGCCCCCACTCCAGTGAAGCTCTTTTAGACTCCATTACCCTTAAGAATGCAATCTCCCCACTGCTCTGCCCACTTCTGGACCAAGTCACCGGCTGGGCTGCTATTCAAGTCCCACTTTCTATTTTGTGCTTCTGATTCAGTTGAGCATTAAGATATTTTCTTTGTTTTTCAGCACATGTAACGTTTATAATTTTCTGTTTTTCTATTTTATCTTTCATTATTGTTTTGGAACACTGAGCAGGAGAAAAAAGGGTAAGAGTTGCTTTAACAAAAACTTGACAGATCTTGCCATAATGACAAAGCTGTATACTTCTATAATAAGAAAAATGTTTAAATTAATTTAAAAATGAATACAGTACAAATGTAATCCCAGAGCTTTGGGAGGCGAGGTGGGCATATCATGAGATCAGGAGTTCGAGACCAGTCTGACCAACATGGTGAAACCCCAACTCTACTAAAAATACAAAAATTAGCTGGGTATGGTGGCAGACACCTATAATCCCAGCTACTCAGGAGGCTGAGGCAGGAAAACCACTTGAACCCAGGAGGCGGAGGTTGCAGTGAGTGGAGATCGCGCCATTGCACTCCAGCCTGGGTAACAGAGCAAGACTTCATCTCAAAAAAAAAAAAAAAGTACTCACAAATATATATATATACCAAATGTTCACACTGATGTAGATACTATGTGCAGCAAATAAAGAAAATACATCAGAATATTAACATTAGTTGCTGCAATAAGTATGATATGGGGAAAATACTTTTTATTCTTTTTACTTTCTACATAGTGAACAAAATTAGTAAAAATTTATTCAATTTTATAATGAGAATACATATTTTTAAAGCTACTAGAAGAGAAAAGAAGCATTATATTAGTAACTACACTAAAATTTTTAAAGTAACAATACAAACCAACAGCATTTCCTAGGGGAAATAATTAATTAGAAGGTAGGCATTTTAAGTCAGCTCATACTTTCAGAAAGGTATGTCACCGTATCTCAAGACGTAGACAAATCACTTTTACACAGTTAGTTACAGTAAACAAAGTGTGCTTCAGTTGAAATGATAATCCAGCATCCTCATAGATGCCTGAGACTAAAGGTCAGTTACTTTCAAAAGGAATGGAGTGCTTAGCTGATCCACTGCTCTCGGCTTGTTTACAGCATAGCTTTCAGCATTCCATTATTCTCTTTTGATTGCCTTTATGCACAGGTGAAAAACACAGAAAACACTAGATGATTATTTGGTAATAAATTGAATGGTTCTATGGAAATGAAAAGCATAGAAAACCTATGTGATCAAATGGTACCTGCAGTTTTTCTCTGAATTCTGCATATAAACAGAATAGGTTCTCCCACAGAGAATGGGCCTGACCAAATTTCATAGTTAAATATACAGCTCTGGATGTAATAATAGTCTTTGAATCCCAGTATCTAGAGTGCATTAAGCTATTGTTTTGTCAAGTATTGCAGACAAAGACTCTCTGTTACCCTATATTTAATATGTCTTCTTTGTCTTTGTGTCTTACACACCTATTTGACCTGGAAAATAAAATGTCCTCAATAAATGTTTGCAGAACAAATGAATTGGTGGATAGATGGATTAATGACTGAATGATTTTATGAAAAGAGATGGTTCTGAACAGTAAAAGGAAACACTGAATTAATTTGAATAATGCACTGAGAACTACAGTGATTTCTCAATGCCAGATTTGCTTCTGAATTCTTATCTGCTTCAACAAACTATTCCCCTATTCTGTTTTAGTTTCCACAACTGTAATATGACATCTGATGATAAATGTGATGAAATCATAGATGTGGATCTATTTTGTACATTAATTCTTGACTGAGATTAAGTAACAAAATTACTTTTAATTCTCCATTTTTCTAAATTATTCAAACCTCATCTGTTAATACCCAAAAATAATACCTAAGAATAACCTACTTGTCCCTTTTCCATTTTTTTATAAATTGCCTCTGAAAGGCCAATCGAAAAACTATTATGAGCTTCTTGAATTTGTGTATTCTAATATAAACATAAAATGTAATCTATTAGATAAAATCTAGGATATAATATAATCAATGTAAAATTGTTACTTTTTAAACATACAGTATGACCGTATTGTATGTCAGGTAGTTGTGTTAATATTACTTAGAGTCTAGGAGTACATAAAGACAGAACTAGTAGTCTTCATATAATATTAAATGAATAGAAAATGAATTAATAAGTCTGCAGTAGATATATCTGACAAGTCTAGAAAATGCAGGTAGGGTGAATAGGTGTTAAATATGAGACTACCAGCATTATGTAAGATTTCTGTAAGATTATATTTTCAGTATAACACTATTTCCCAATTAATGTTGTATGCAGCAGCTGCTAAATAGAGCAAAGTTATGGAGTGATTCCATGAAGTAAGAGCTGAATCGTTAGTATGCACTGAAATTACACAATTGTGAGTTCCATGAGCTATAATGATATTGCCTCTTTTAAAATTTTTCTTTTAGGCTCAAGGGTACATTTTCAGGTTTGTTATATAGGTAAACTCGTGTCACAGGGGTTTGTTGCACAGATTATTTAATCACTCAGGTACTAAACCTAGTATCCAATAGTCATTTATTCTGATCCTCGCCCTCTTCCCACCCTCCACCCACAGTAGGCTGCAGGGTCTGTTGTTTCCCTCCTGGTGTCCATGACTTCTCACCATTTATCACCCAATTTTAAGTGGGAACATGCAGTATTTGGTTTTCTGTTCCTGTGTTAGTTTGCTAAGGATTACGGCCTGTAGCTCCAAGGCTAAAAAAATAAACTCGAAACCATGCAATTACATGGAAATTAAACAACCTGCTCCTGAATGACTTTTGGATAACTAATAAAATTAAGGCAGAAATCAAGGCATTTTGAAACTAATGAGAACAAAGATACAACATACCAGCATCTCTGGAACACAGCTAAGGCAGTGATAAGAGGGAAACTTACAGCACTAAATGCCCACATCAAAAATTTAGAAAGATCTCAAATTAACAACCTAACATCACAACTAAAAGAACTAGAGAACCAGGAGCAACCCCAAAGCTAGCAGAAGACAAGAAATAACTGAAATCAGGGCTGAAATGAAGGATATCAAGACATGAAAAACTGTTCAAAAGATCAACAAATCCAGGAGCTGATTTTTTAAAAAAATTAATAAGACAGGCCACTAGTTAAACTAATAAAGAAGAAAAGAGAGAAGGTTGGCTGGGCGCGGTGGCTCACACCTATAATCCCAGCACTTTGGGAGGCCAAGGCGGGCGGATCACGAGGTCAGGAGATCCAGACCATCCTGGCTAACACGGTGAAACCCCGTCTCTATAAAAATACAAAAAATTAGCTGGGTGTGGTGGCGGGCGCCTGTAGTCCCAGCTACTTGGGAGGCTGAGGCAGGAGAATGGCGTGAACCCAGAAGGTGGAGCTTGCAGTGAGCTGAGATCAGGCCACTGCGCTCCAGCCTGGGTGACGAGCGAGACTCCGTCTCAAAAAAAAAAGAGACAAGGTCTAAAAAACACAATCAGAAATGACAAAGGGGATGTCACCACTGACCCCAAAGAAAAGCAAATAACCATGAGAGACAACTATGAACACCTCTATGCACATAAACAAGAAAATCTAGAAGAGATGGATGAATTTCTGGACACATACACTCTTCCAAGACTAAACCAGGAAGGAATTGATTCCCTAAACAGCCCAGTAACAAGCTCCAAAATTGAATTAGTAATAAATAGCCTAACAACCAAAAAAAGCCCAGGACTAGACTGATTCACAGCCAAATTCTACCAGATATACAAAGAAGATCTGGTACCATTTCTACTGAAACTATTTCAAAAAATTGAGAAGGGACTCCTTCCCCCTTCATCCTATGAGGCCAGCATCATCCTGAGACTAAAACCTGCCACAAACACAACAAAAACAGGAAACCTCAGGCCAATATCCTTGATTAACATTGATGCAAAAATCCTCAACAAAATACTTGCAAACTGAATCCAGTAACAGATCAAAAAGCTAATCCACCACAATCAAGTAAGCTTCATCCCTGCAATGCAAGGTAGGTTCAACATACACAAATCAATAAATGTGATTCATCACATAAACAGAACTAAAGACAAAAAACACATGATTATCTCAATAGATGCAGAAAAGGCTTTCAATAAAATTCAACATAAAACCTCTCAATAAACTAGGTATTGAAGGCACAGACCTCAAAATAATAAGAGCCATATATGACAAACCCACAACCAACATCATACTGAATGGGCAAAAGCTGGAAGCATTCTCCTTGAAAACTGGCACAAGATAGAATGCCTTCTCTCACTGCTCCTATTTCACATAGTATTGGAAATCCTGGCCAGATGAATCAAGTGAGAGATAGAAATAAAGGGCATTCAAACAGAAATAGAGGAAGTCACACTATCCCTGTTTGCAGACAATATTGCCTCTTTCGGGAGCATTGAAAATAACTCTTGTCAAGGTTTCAACTGCACACTAGCCAGGATAATCTAAATTTAAATATTACAACGTATAAGCAAAAATAGTAGTTAACAGTCTGTATCTTTAATAGATGCAAGGTTATTGCAGAAGCTTAAGGAGGGTGATGCAATCAGATTTGTGATTTTAAGATTACTTTGACTGCAATGTAAATAATAAATTCACATTTCTACAAAGAAGATACAATCTACAGAATCTCTGGGACACAGCTAAGGAAGTGTTAAAAGGGAAACAGGACTTTAGGAGACTATTGTAATAGTCCAAGACAGTTATTGGTGGTGACAGAGATTAAGAGAGGCAGATGGATTTGAGAGATAGTTAGGGATAGAAAGTTACATAATTGCTCTCATCCTACTATTTGTTCCAGTTAAAAGTCACAAGACCTGGCACTTATTTGAATAGAGGAATTGATAGAGAGGGAAGTGGCAAGAATTACCCTCAGGTTCCTGTAGCTGGATGAATAATTAAATCATTTACTGAGATGAAAAATTCAGCATGAAGAAAAGATTTGGGGGGAAAGATGAGGGAGTTTAGTTCTAGATATGCTAAGATTGAGGTGCCCTTGGAGATATACAAGTAAACATATTAAGTAGACGATATTAAGTAGATACACAAGTGAAGATATTAGGTGGATTGATAGATGGGCCTGGAGTTAAGAGATGTGGTCTAGCCTGGAGATAAGTATTTGGGAGTCTTCAGCATGTTGATTGTAACAGAAGCGGTACTATAGATGAGATAATTTATAGAGAGAAAAAAGTAAAAAGAATAAAGAGGACTTTTTACGAGCCTTGAGGAGCTCTCAACTTTTAGAGTCATGAAGAAAAATGTCAGTCGTTACAATAGAGAAGGAACACCATAATAAGATGAAAATCTGCCTTAGATAGCAAAGGTCTCCAGATGGAGGGGTCGCCAACCTGTGCTTCTGAGAGGTTAAGAAAAAAATGCCCTTTTTGATTTTGTGACATCAAGGTCATCAGTAACTTTAGAAAGCACATTTCCACAGAGTAATGGGGAATAGACACCTGACTAAAGTGGGCTCAGAAGTGAAAATGAAGGAAAATGAACATATTGAGAGCACGGGAATAAAGAGAGAACAGTAGCTGAGCCATCAAGTGGGATCAAGGAACTTTTCATTTGTTGTTTAATTGTTTTTTGCTGTTAGCCGTTCTTGTGGTTTGTTATTGCTTTTCAAATGATAAAGACCTGAGTAGATTTAATTGTTGATGTGCACAATGAAGCAATAAAGGACAATTCAGTTTGGGAGGCTGAGGCAGGTGGATCACGAGGTAAGGAGATCGAGACCATCCTAGCTAACACGGAGAAACCCCATCTGTACTAAAAATACAAAAAAAAAAAAATTAGTCAGGCGTGATGGAGGGCGCCTGTAATTCCAGCCACCTCGGGAGGCTGAGGCAGGAGAATGGCGTGAACCTGGGAGGCAGAGCTTGCAGTGAGCGGAGATCAAGCCACTGCACTCCAACCTAGGTGACAGAGCAAGATCCCGTCTCAAAAAAAAGGGGGGGACAATTAAAAATATAGAGGAGAGAAAGACTGAATGCAGGGGTCAAATTCTGAGAAGGAAAAGACCTGGCGCATAGAAGATGGAGCCAACTTTGGGCAGGAGGAGGAAAATCCCCTCTATCTTAACAGGAGGGAGGAGCAAGATGAAGGTTACAGGGCAGTTGCATTTAAACACGTAAAGAAGTTAACAAAGTTCCATCTGACAACTTCTATTTTCTTTATGAATTAAAATATGAGACCATCTGCTGAGAATGAGAGACAACGGAGGAAAAGTATCTGAGGATTGAGGAAAGCAACACAAACAAGAGTGGAATGTGAAGCAGTGTGGAGAGTCCACTCTACTTTGATGAGCATGAACTTAGGAATTAATGAACGTTTACTTTGTTATTATACATACACTGACATTATAGGAGAAATACTGTTGCATAGGATAGCATGCATGACATCATAAAGAGCCTTTATTCCCACATCATCAAATCATCAACTTAGCAGGAGTTCTCTGTATTTTTAGAAATCTTATGTGTACAATTCATGTTATTCACACACTGTGCAAATAAAATTGATTTCAGGGGAGAAAAAAGTGTGTGTGTGTGTGTGTGTGTGTGTGTACTTTATAATGTTGTTTTCCAACTGCAACACATTTCCACTAAGTTGAGCAAATTGAGATGATTATATTTTTTAATTGGTAAACTGTCCATATGGATGAAGGAGGCAGGTAATGTACTAGGATTTCCCTTCAGGTACTGCTTCCCTTGTTTTCTCTCTTTGCCCATCCATGAACTAGCACTGGTTTACAAATTCATCATGTAGATATCTGCTTTAATAAATGGCTAAGACAGCACCAAGCACAGAGCAAATGTCAAATAAATAATTACTGTTTGATAAAAATGGTTCCTATCAGCAAGGCCAGTATTTGTATGTAAAAGAATGCTTCCATGGGGCTCAAAAATCGTTTGCTCTCTTAAATGAGTTAAATATACCCACAGAAATCATGTTGACACTACCCACTTGCTCAGCACAGATAAACATTTGTTCTAGTCCAGTCTGAATTCATTTAATTTCAAAATTTTGGCATTAGAATAAAGGAAGTTTCACCATTCAAAAAATATTTAGGTATAAACAAGTTACAGAATCATCCTCACACTCCTACCTATTTCAGATATTGCAGAAGATATAGTAGAGTGTGGATTATTCACCAGATGGCATTTTCATTTCAGGTTGACCATAGTCCAGTAAGCACATTAGCAAATTGAACAGAGGTAACTAAGACCCACACTATCTTGGCATGCAGCTGTTGAATGTGTCCTTTTTTATCAGAGATCATCTATTCTCTTTCAACACAATTGGAAGCAGTCTTTACTGGTGTTTTTGTAAATTGCTCATTAATCAAAATGGATTTATTGGGCATCCATAGTATACAAAGCCTGTACTAAGTGATTCAAAATAACTGTTGCCTAGTTACCTTAAAATGGAAAAATTCCCCTAGGAAGGTTAAAATTAAACGAAAAGGAGACAAGAAAACATTATATTTGATGACACCTGGCTATTTCATAAGGGATTTTACTGCCATTACAGCCATTTTCTTTTAAACATAATATCCATCCATTCATTCGTTCATTCAATTATTCATTCATTTACGCAAGTGAGTCACCACCATAATTACACAAGGTCCTTTGCTTGATGCTATAAAGGAAACAAATAGGATTCAATAGTGGCTGCATAAACATGAGTCTTAGCAAATTCACCAAGCAAGTGCTAGACTACTGTTGGTCTTTATTTAATAAGTCCAGTACTAGAGCAATCTCATTCTTTACTTCATGTGAAATCTGTAGTCATGAGGCATTAGTAAAATGCTCCTTAGAAAGAGTATTCTTCATTTTCCGGTTGAATTGTAAAATCTTGCTGAACACAGATCTACTACTACGCTGATTTTATTTAAATTAAACTAGTAGATCCGATAATTTTTTTCCTGCGGTCAGGATTAGATTTATTTTGTACTAGCCCTTCTAGTTTGTAATACAAGAGACCACAGAAAGGAAAGTTAACTTTGATTTTCGGGGCAAATGCATACTGTAGACACATGAATATACAATGTGTCCAGTCACAACCAACCCTTCGCTGCTCAGCCTCTGAGAGATGCAAGCCAGGCAGGTTGTGCTCTGTACTGAGGCCCAGGCATCCTCAATTGCCTCTCCCTATTATGTATTGAATTTGTGTGCTCAGTTTTAATCCCTATATTAGTTACCTAGGGGTGCTTTAACAAACTACAGCCGTCCCTCAGTGTCCAAGGGGAATTAGTTCCCGGACTCCCAATTGAGGAGGATTGGGTATTTGAGGATACCCAAATCTGTGGAGGTTTAAGTCTCTTCTATAAAATGATGTAGTGTTTCCATATAACTTATGCACCTCCTCCTGGATACTTTAGAACATCTTTAGATCACTTGTAATACCTAATGCAATGAAATGCTACATAGTTATTATATGATATTTTGTTTAGACAATGATGACAAGAAAATAAGTCTGTACATGTTCAGTACAGACCCAACCATCCATTTTTGCTTCTGACATATTTTTAATTTGTAGTTGGTTGAATCCATGGATGTGGAACTCACAGATACAGATGGCCGACTACACTAGTAACTGGGTGGCTTAAACAATAGAAATGTATTGTGTCACAGCTTTCAAGGACAGAAGTCCAAACTCAAGGTGGCAGGGATGGTTCCTTCTGTGGGCTGTGAGGGAAGGATCTGTCCCAGGCCTCTATGACTTGTGAATGGTTGCCTTTTCCTGGTATATCTTCACATTGTCTTCCCCCTACAGGTGCCTGTCTCTGTGTCTAAATTTCCCTTAAATAAGGATACTGGTCACACTGGATTAGGGTCCACTTAATGGCTTTATTTTAACTTGATTATCTTTACAAAGACTCTATATCCAAATTCCCCAAATAAGATCATATTCTAAAGTGCTATAGGTTAGGATTCCAACCTTTCTTTTTGTGGGATAATGTGAGGGGGGACACAATTCAATCTATAACGGTCCCTCTTAAGACTTGGTCACCCCTCAAACTTTCTCTCTCTCTCTCTCTCTCTCCGTACCCCCACCCCCACCTGCCCCATCTCTCCAGGAAATCTTCTTCATGCAGTTCTTGTATAGAGTAGTAATGCCCATTTTGTCTGTAAACCTAAGCCATGTTACCTAACACAGCTAACTTAAAGCTATAGAATGCATTTCCTGAAGTACAATTCTCAAATTTCCTTAGCTACTTATTGTCCAAGTGTCAGCGTTTTCAAGGTGAGAGGGATGAGCTTTACTCCTACTTGCCTCTCAGCTTTGTTTCCCCTTGCCCTTCTCTGCTGGGATTGTCTTTGTTCTGGCCACTGTCATGTCTTGCTAAGTGTACACACTGATTCGCTAATGAATCTTCCTGCTTTCAACCTCATCTCTCTCCAATCTATACTCCACATTGCTTCCAGAGGGATCATTCTAAAACAGAAACCTGATCATGCCATGTTCACTTCTGCTGTCAGATGAAATGCAAACTTCTGAAAGTCACTCCTTGTTCTTTATGCATTTTATGCTAGTATCATTCTATGCACTAACCATGCCAAGTGGGCATAGTCTCTGAATGTACTCTGTTCTTTCACTCCCTCTGCATCTCTGCACACACTGCCCCCTGCCTGGAATGCCACATCTCATTCATCTTTCTAACTCCTTCTTGAGGCCAGCAAATCATGTAGCGCCTCCTCCCATAAGCCTTCCTTCATTTACATTCCTCCCCCTTCTACTCTCCCAGAGCACCCTATGCTTATCTTGCTCATTGCCCTTATTATCCTTAATTTTAACACATTCTAAGCTCCTAAAGGTCAGTACTTATACCTTTTGCTATGTTCCTTATGCAACATTTAGCACAATGCCTAGAACATCAGAGGTACTCAATAAGTGCTTATTGACTGGGTTAGGAACTTGGTGGGTACTTACCCACCAAGATCAATTTGAGGGTCTCTAAAAGACTCCCGTGCATCAAGAAATGTCTCCACATTTACAAATTCTACCTTTAGTCAATAAAGAATTTAGTAACAAAGGGAATACATCAGTAACTCCAAGAGAGGTCAGTAACTTCCCTGAGTTCACCAGATCAGTTAGTTGGCCCTAAGGGGAGAATGCAAAGCTAGGTATGAGTCATAAGGGACTAGTCATAGCAGTTGAGAGACTTGGAAGTAATAGGATTGATGTAAAACCTAAACTATGGGTTAATAGAATCAACAGAGAAAACAATGCAAACTATTTCCTTACCTAATCAGAAAAGAAATGACAGTTATGTTGATGCTCTCCTCTACCTGCTATAGGGCAATTCTGTGGGGCTGAGTGGCTAAGGTTTCATATAAAATTGCACAGAAACTGTTTTGATCTATATTCATCCCAATTCTAATCATTTTTTAAAAATTTCCCTTTAAAATTTGGACTCCTTTACCTTAGAATTCATGATCACAGCCCAAAGACTATCAATTATTATGAATTAAGCCTGGGTCAACTGAGCAAACCGGCTTCTTCTATACTAAACCCAAGTGATCAAACACAATTGGGGAAAATTATATACCCATGCAAACTAAGTCTTTACCCAATTTTAACAACAACAAAAAACTTGGGCATTGTAGGAGTTTCCATTTTCTGAAAAAGGCTGCAAGAATATCTTCTTAAAATGTGACTTTAGTTAACACTCCTTCATTAAGGGGAGGCAAGAATTAAAAATTCCCTCCACTTATATGTAGGCAGGCTCTTGACTACAAAGGAAGTGATGTTGCCTTCTGAGATCTCATTCTTTTAGAATGTTTGCTTAGAATCCCATCACAGACCATGAGAAAGTCCAAGTAGGCCATGCCAGCGACATGAGTATGGATCTTGAGAATAAAACCTCCAGACCCCAGTTAAGCTTCGCCAGTTGACACCACATGGAACAGAGATAAGCTACCCCAGCCAAGCCTTCCCCAAATTGCAGATTTAAAAGCAAAACAAATGACTGTTGTTTTCACCCACTAAGTTTTGGAATGGATTGTTATGCAGCGACAATAACCAGAATAGATTTTGATAGTTGGATATGGGATGCTGCCAAAACAAAAACTTAAAATATGTGTCATTAGCACTGAGATTGGGCAGCAGAAGAAGCTGGAAGAGCTCCAAAGCCAGTGCCTGTCAAGCCAAAAGGGCCAAGGAATGGATGGATTTCTGGAAGCCTTAAAAGCTGTAAGAAAGGTGTTGGTGAAAGCTTAAAGGAAAGAAAATCTAACTGGAAGCTGAAACAAGCTTCTCTCTCTGCAACCTTTTACTAGGTCTGTGGCAAAAATCTAAGACTCACTCCCTCTCTCTCTCTCTCTGTGCATATATGAAGAAGAGGTTTGGTAAGCAGGGTGGTGACAGCCTTCCACAAGCCAGGAAGAGAGCCCTCACCAGAACCCAACCATGCTGGTACCCTGCACATTTCCAGTCTCCAGAACAATGAGATAATACAAATGATGCAGCTTCCTCTTAGTTCTTTGGAGATGCTTGCTCTCAGAATCCAGCCAGTATGTCAGGAGGAAACCAAAGCAGTGCATGGAGAGCAAAAAAACGGCCTCCAGTCCATTTCCTTAGCCAAGTTACTGGTACACAGCCAATAGTAACTTGCCAGCCATGTGAGTTGACCATCTTAAAAGTGTTCCCCTATTCCCCAGTTTAACAGCCCAAGATCATAAGATGTGACACAGATAAGCAGTCCCTGACTAGCCTTGTCAAACTTGCAGATTTGTAAACAAAATAAATGACTGATGTCAGTTCCTTTTGGGGTGGCCTGTTAACAATAGATAACTGATACAGGCAGAGCTTTATGTCTTCCTCAAGCTCCAGGTAAGGGTAAATGCTCCCCCATTTCTGTTCCCAAAGAACTCTCTGTGAAACATTATCTTAGCAATTATTGTACTCAATTGAATTTAACTCTTCACTTGTCTGTCTCTCTTTGAGCTCAAGGATAATACCAAGCTTTTTGAAAAATTATCTCCTTAAATATATTATGTTTGTCACATTCTCTCTTTCTTCTCCTCCTGAACTTTGATTAGACATGTTAAAACTTTGCAGTATATCTTTCAAGTCTCTCAGCTTCTCTTTCATATTTTCCATATTTTTGTCTCTGTGCAACATTCTGAAAAATTTCTTGTGGCCTAAAATTTCCAGGTCACTGTATCTCTCCTCAGCAGAATCTCATCTGCTGTTCCACTCATCCATTGAGTTTTTAAACTGTGTGTGTGTAAGTAATTGGATTTTTTTCATTTCTAAAAGTTTTTTTTTTTCCTCTCCAATATGCCAGGTCAATTTTTTTGTTGTTGTTTTTAGTTTCTAGTCCCAAAAAATATCTTCAGGCTCACTTTTTCTTTATAATGGCACAGTCATTTTATAGTCTACATCTACTAATTTCAATATTTGAAAGCACTTAAGGTGTGGATCGGCTCTTCCTTGTTTTTGTTGGTTCTTTTTGGGGTTTCTTTCCCTATAGGCTTAATTATTAGAAACTGCTAATTTTAATAATAGGAAAGGTATTTATAGAAATTATTTGGGGCCATGGAGGAGAGTATATTTTTCTCCAGAGGGATTACATTTTCTTCCACTTGATACCTGAGGGTATGACTTTAAATGCACGAATTGACATTTTTTGGACCACCTAGGTGATACGAATTTTGGGTGGCAATCTGTGAGGGCTAGTTAGTAGTAATAACTCTTCAGGAATTTCCCACCCCCTGACCTGCCTTGTTCTGCTCACAACAAATCATCTTTCCTTGCAGTCCCCTTGGGGTGGGGAATACAAGATTACCTCTGATTCCTCTGAGGGTGTAGCCCTTAGAATCCTAGTTCTATGGAGGAAGGATTTCATATTACAGTCCCTGAGTGTTTTCTGTATCCAAAGCCACAAAAGCCTTGAGCACTGAAGTTCATCAGCAGGTTCAGTAAGTTCACCCAGGACAAAGGTGGCTTTAGTGCATCATTTATTTCCTACCCTCACCAATGTTTTGGCCTGATTATTTCTTACTAACCAACTGATAAAAAGAAATTCCTAATTTAGATGTGATTCAATTTATGTAATTTTCATATCAAGTTTTTGATACTTTTAAGAAGTTTTTTTCTTTTCTATATTGTATCCAGCATTTTTATTTGTTTTCAGCAAGAGTTGACCTGAGCCTGATCAGCCTTATTATCTGTGTCCATGTCATTTTCATCCTTATATCCTCAGCATTCAGAACTGTGCCCTCGTATGCATAAGAACTTAATTAGTTTCTGACTACTTAATACATAGCTGTGTCTTCAATTTTGCATTCTTTCCTCTATCACCCCTGATATTTCCCTACACTCTGTGCCCCAATTAAAGCTCTTTCACATTTTGCACATCTATTCCTGCATTTTCCTATTTTAATGAAGCTTTCCATCCTGAATATGCTATTTCCCTCATTATCTCTCTTATGGAAAAGTCCTCATTCTTGTCAACTTCCATAGCCTGGGGTCGGCATTGTTTTCATTCTCCATGACTGCTGTGGATAACTTTCTATTACTGGCCTTCATCCAAAATCTGATGCTCATCTGAAGTTTACCCTATTCTATTAAAACATTCTTTTTCTAATTTTATTGCTATCATATGTGGACCTTCAGTCATATCTCTACATTTCTTGGAAGGTTTCAGTACTTGATTCCCAATATCTACCCACCTCATCCCCTAATGCAATGCAGCACTATAGTATAGTGTTTAAGAGCACAAGTTAGATAACTCAAGGTCAAGTACCAAATCCACTCCTCATTAACATGTAACCTTGTGAGGCCAGCTAGTGTTTCAATGCCTCAGTTTCCTTATCTGTAAAATGAGAATGATATTAGTACCTCATAGCATTGTAAGAATCATATGGAATAATGCATATAAAGCACTTAGAACAGTATCTGCCACATAATAAATGCTCAATAAATTTACTATTTTCATTACTATGCTCTTACTTTAAAAATCTTCCTTCTGTATGTTCATGATTAATTAATACCCTAGCCACAGTACTACTCAAAAAATCCATTTTTTTCACTTGTACAAAACTCCCAAGACTATAATGTATAATGGCTTTTCTAAATTTTATTTACTTATTTATTTAGAGACAGGGTGTCGCTGTGTCACCCAGGCTGCAGTGCAGTGGTGTGACCATGGTTTACTGCAGCCTTGACCTCCCGAACTCAAGCAATCCTCCCACCTCAGCCTCCTGAAGAGCTGGGACTACAGGCATGTGCCATCATGTTCAGCTAATTTTTTAATTGTTTGCAGCAATGGGGTTTCACCAGGTTGCCCAGGCTAGTTTTGAACTCCTGAGATCAAGTGATCCACCCACCTTGGCTAGGAATACAGGCATGAGGTAGTGTCTGTAATAGGCTAGTGCTAAGAATACAGGCATGAGCCATCGCTCCTGGCCTGAATTTTAATTTAACCCTTCTTAAGGTCTAGCTCTTACTTTTAGCCAACAACCTTTTATCTTACCCAGAAATTGAATCCATTTGAAAATAAATATTTCAGAATTTTTCTACATTTATAACCATGCTGTCTTCTCCCTACTCTCTGGGGAAAAAATGTCTGTGTTTCCCTAAACTAGCTGAGTCTTAACTTCTACCCATTCTGTTCTTTTTATTCTTTATCTTCAATACCTTGCTCTACAAGAAAATTCCTCTAAACTTGACCAAGTCTTACTTATCCTAACATAAACTAGCTATTTCCCTCTTGCACCTGCTTTTTTCTTATGTTATTATCATACCTCTTCTTCTCATCTCCTTGGAAGAGTTATCTGTACTCTCTACTCCCTTTCCCAGTGTCTTATTTCCCATTTCCCAATGTCTCACTATTAACTTCCAGACATCTACTTTTACCACATCACTTCTAAAATTTACTATTGCAAAGTAAGTTGCAATCGCATTACCAAACCAAAAAGAAGCCTCTCTTCAGAACTTTTCTAACAACTCCTTCGCAGCATTAAATATATTGACCATCCACTTGAAAATTTACTCCTTCACTAGCTTTCATGTAATTATTCTGTATTCTTTCTTAAAGTAATAGAAAGACACTATAATGGTAGTCAAAAATCCATGTTCAAGCATAGGCCCCACTATTGCTCTTAAAACTCTAATTTCTTTATCAGCAGTAGGGATAATATTTGTCTTGCTTTGTTCACTAGTTTGTAATGCAAAAAAATAAAATAATGGATCTGATAATGCCATAAAAGACACGAAATATATAAAGCAGCTAAGTAAGATTTGATAACTTGGTAACAGATAGGATGCAGACAATGATACAAAAACACTCTTGCTACCAAATTGGCTATGAACTCCTGAAGGACCCAAAGCTGTGTATCTTACCTGGAAGGTTTTTTTATTATTAAAAGGTTTCCAAGCATCTTCATCAAAGCATTACCATGTCCATTAGGGCTTTTACCGGGAAGTTAGGAGACTTCAAATAAAAAACCCTCTGACTTACCTGGGCTCACTTTAAAATCAAAAAAATAATTATTGGAACTACATTGGGGGAACTTTCATTTTGATAACATAGTAGGAAATCAAAATGTTAATGATGCATCTTCACATAAACAAACAAGTAAATCAAATCAGGCCAATCGTGAGTAAGAGATATTACCAGTTCTTGGGGAAGGTGCCCTTGCAATTTCTAAGGAGCAAGGTTTCTTTGTAACAGCTGTGTCCATGAGATCACACAGAAAGTTCTCATTTTCTGAAGGAAATGTATCCAGAGAAGCAGATGGTACAATTTCCATAGTGTAATTTCTCTTTTTTGGATAGGACTCCTGAAAAGAAGAAAAAATAAAAACAGCTTTGTGATGAAGAAATGGCCTTGTTTAATTTATAAAAACTAGAAAAGATAATCAGGTTCATTAGTTCTTTCCAAAGTGACTGACAGCTGATGATTCATCTGTTTGAATAAACTATAGAATCATGTAACCCCAATGTCATCAGTGATATTTTTAAGAGTCCTCATAATTTAAAAGGACTGAATTTATTACTGAATTGTAAAGGCATTGCCCTCTTTGTAATGTATATATATATAATCTAGTTGTGGCATAAACTGTTGGTTAACTAATCAATAGTCATTCCCAAGACTCTACTCCTTTGCCAGCCTCCTAGAGACAGCCATATAACTCAACTTTGGCCCATTAGATGTAAGAGGAAGTTTGCTAAAGGCTCGTGGAAAATCATTTTTCCCCAGAGAAGAAGCTTATAAGGAGGCACTTTCAGAGTCAAGGCCATCCCCGGGCTCCTCTCTTTGGATGCAGTTTTGATATCTGGAGATAGGGCAAGCATTCTGTGACCATAAGGCAATAATCTTCAGATCAAAAAGGTAACAAGCCAAGAATAACAACAGAAGGATAAAAAGAGCCTGGGACCTTGATGATATCATTGAGCTGCTCAAATAGACCCAGGGCCAGTTTCTCCAGGCTTCTTACATAAATAATAACATTCTTACAGTTTGAGTCATTGCTACTTGGGTTTTCTGTCATTTAGAGTTAAATGTCTTGCCATCCAGCACACTAGTATTTTTCCTTGTAAATACCGTTAACTAATATACTAAGGTACTCTTTTCAGGTTAGGATAAAATGTAGATCCAGTTCTATATGATTGATTATTTGATATATTCTAAAAATTAGAATTTATTTCACTTTGTAAGATTTTAATTTCTTGTACAAAAGGTATTAATTGGTCAACAAATACTTACTAGGCATCTATTATATATGTAATATAATATGCAGCATAGTTATATATTATATATATATAAATTATGTGCTAAATGCTGGACATTTTTTAAAACTAATGAGACAGAATCCTTGCTCTTAAGAAGTTCACAGTCTGCTGGAGAAGACTGTGAAATTCTGCATGATGAAATTCACAATCATATTTTATTTTTGCTACATATCCTCCTCGACTTTACAAAAAACCCAAAGTAAGTTGAAAATATTGTACGTAGAAACTGCATTTAATACACTTAACCTACCAAACAGCATAGCTTAGCCTAGCCTGCCTTAAATGTGCTCAGAACACTTAATTAGCCTACACTTGGGCAAAATCATCTGGTAACACAGTACCAGATTGCAGAGTATTGGTTATTTACCCTTGCGATCTTGTGGCTGACTGGGAGTTGTGGCTTCCTACCACTGCCCAGCATCATGAGAGAGGATCTATCATAGGGTATATTGCTAGCCTAGGAAAAGATTCAAAATGATGTGCAGTTTCTACTGAACATACACTGCTTTCACACCATTGCAAAGTCAAAACCTCATAAGTTGAACCATCATGAGTTGTAGACCATCTGTATGTGCTACCTTTATAAAGTATGCTTCACAATCGAGAAAAAGACAAATAAGAAAATAAACTAATACTTCTGAAAAATCTCCCTAAGTATATTCTAGGGCTGATAAAGATTTAGTATGAATTCCTAGTTTTTCCACAGGGATACTACAGTACAGCAGAATTCAAGGTCAGGGTAATTGCTTTCAGATCATACCAGACCCTCACACATCAGAGAGTCAATTATGGTCATGATACTCCATTGAAAGCAGGAAATTGGGAGTAATTTATTTTTAACAACAAAGGGTGACAAAGTAGAAGGCATCCAGAGGAAAGCAATCAGGATGACATATAATTTTGAAACCATGTCAGAGAAGAAATGATGAAAGGATCTACAGTGTTCTATCCAGAGAAGCCTTACAGCCACATAATAGTTTTCTCAACGATTTGAAAGGCTATCCCTCATGAACTATCCCACAAAGGGGGGATGGGGAAAAGTTACTGTGGTAGATTTATTCTAAAGTCCACAAAGACAAGACAAAGACTAATGTTTATAAGTCAAGAAGGGCAAATTTGGCTCAATACAAAAAATAATTTTCTATGAATTAATAATATTGTTTACCTTTTAAAATAAAAATACACTATAAAATTAGTTAACAAATAGCATTAGAAAGCAACAGAAGGAATTCCACATTACTGAAAATCTTCCAGCAGAATTATCTGTTGATAAAATTGTGGATGAAACACATTGTACAATGAGTCCAGCAGGTTACTATAAGCTCCCTGAAGGCTGGAATTTGTCTTGTTCACCACTTTATCCCTAGAATTTAATACAGATCCTGCCAATAGTTGATGAGTTGATGCTCAATAAATACGTATTGATCAACTGAACAGTCTCTAGTGTCCTTTAAACAAAGCTATTTGTTTAATCATTTCTCTAATACAAGTTAGAGAAATGATTACTTTTTTTCAAATGTAAATTATTTTGCCTTTCAGTTCAGTTAGTATTGTTCACTGATTTGCATATAAAAAGTGAAAAACTGAGATTACAATGATAATACTGTAAAGATTCTATGAAAAAAGAGTCTCCAGTTAAACTCCCAGTTCCATCCTGAAATTAAATTAGTCAAAACAACCCATGGATTAGTTAAATCGGAATTTTACAGCGTGTATGAACACTTCTGAGGATTTTTAAAGCCTCGAAAACCACTTTGAAATTTAACCACAAAGAATGGGTTAATTAGCTTTCTTCCTTAAAAATGAAGTATATATGTTTATTAGAGAATAATTTGAAAATATAAAGAAAGAGGAAAGTAATCACATGAAAAACCAGCATGCTGAGATAACTGAGGATAATATTTTGGTGAACATCCTCCCAGACTGTTTCACTCTGTGAATGTGTGTGGACATGTGAGTATGAGCAAAGGAAAGAAAAAATATTTTAAACAATAATGAAGTGCTCCCTCTTCTGCTTCCTAATGGAGGGCCATAATTTCTTCTCGGAATGTAAGTCTTTATAGAACCTGCCTTCCTTACGGAAGATGAGGTCCCTGAGGGAAGGAGTTGGTAAAAACGAAGATAGTGAAACAATGCTTTTGTAACCAAATATTTCAGTGTAAAAAACAGAGGTATTTCAACAAAATATCTGACAAGAGACCCTCAAAAGAGGATATGCAAGAAATTTTTTTTAAATGGATCCATGTGTGTCCACTACTCAGTTTAAGACGTAGAATATTACCATTATATCATTGAAACCTGCCCCCCAACCCACCCCATGTTCATCTTTCCAGCCAGTCTTACCCTTTTTCCTCCTCTACCAAGGCTAAATGCTTTCTGAACTTCGTGTTTTTAATTCCTTGGATCGTGTTAAATTTTAACTATACATGTAAGTATCAATAAAAAATAAATTTTTAGTACTGTATGCTTTCAAACTTTATGTATATAGTATCAAATGCTCTAGTTCTGTGATTTTTCTCAATCAATATTATGTTTCTGAGTTTCATCTATTTTCAGTATGGTACAGGAGCTCATTGTTTAAGGATACCACAATTCATTTAGACATTCTCCTGACAATGGACTCTTAAATGTTTCCTAGGTGTTTTGTTATTTAGGATAATGTTGTTATAAATTTTCCCATACAAAGTCTCTTGGAGCAAGTAACCAGGGTTATGCTGCCTATTCTAGTAGTGATGGGGAAGAGTCAAGAACAGACAGCAGACGAGAAAAATAAATGAAATCGAGAGATGATAATGAGAATGGAAATTGTATGCCCCGTAGATTCTACAGAATCTTGAGAATGGCATTTGCAGTTTTCTACCCAAAGTGGCAGGAGGGTTCAAAGGATATTCTGTAAGTCTTATTAAAATATTATATATAAGCATAGTATTATATAAAATATTTTCTAATGTGTTATTAACTCTAAGGATATATTTTGTACCCTTTTCAATGACAATTATATGTCTACATGATGAACTTGGGTCCCAATATATAGCTGGTCGTAATTTATCTAGCCAATCCTATCATATTGAAATTGTAATGTTTTGCATTGAAGGAAACATTCTTGTTCATATATTTTGTCTACATATTCAACTGTTTTGAAATAGAATTCCTGTGATAATAGGTGTATGCCTTATGTTTACACAGAATTGAATCTGTATCTGGACTTTCTAATTGGTTCCATATATATGTCTATTCCAGTACAGGCATACCTCAAGGTGTATCATGTTTTACAGATACTGCATTTTTTACAAAATGAAGATTTATGGCAACCCTGCATTGCGCAAATATATCAGCACCATTTTTCCAACATGTTCTCATTTTGTGTCACATTTTGGTAATTCTCCCAATATGTCAAATTTTTCATCATTATTATTATATCTGTTATGGCCATCTGTGATCATTGAGCTTTGATGTTACTGTTGTAATAGTTTTGGAATGCCACAAACCACAATCATATAAAATGGTGAACTTAATGCATAAGTGTAGTATGTGTTCTAACTGCTCCACGGACTGGCCATTCCCCCGTGTCGTCTTCTCCTTGGGCCTCCCTATTTCCTGAGACACAACAACATTGAAATCAGGCCAATCAGTAACCCTTCAAAGGCCTCTAAGAGTTCAAGTGAAAGGAAGAGTTACATGTCTCTCACTTTAAATCAAAAGCTAACAATGATTAAGGTTAGTGAAGAAGACATATCAAAAAGCTAGGCCTCTTGTGCCAAACAGCTAGCCAAGCTGTGAATGCAAAGGAAAAGTTCTTGAAGGAAATTAAAAGTGCTACTCTGGTGAACACACAAATGATAAGAAAGGGAAACAGTCTTATTGCTGATATGGAGAAAGTTTCAGTGGTCTGGATAGAAGATCAAACCAGCCACAATATTCACTCAAGCCAAATCCTAATCCAGAGCAAGACTCTAATTCTCTTTAATTCAATGAAGACTGACAGAGGTGACGAAGCTGCAGAAGTTTGAAACTGGCTGTGGTTAGTTCATAAGGCTTAAGGAAAGAAACCATCTCCATAACATAAAAGTGCAAGGTGAAGCATCAAATGCTAATGGAGAAGCTATTGATGAAGGTGACTACACTAAACAATAGATTTGCAATGTAGATGAAATAGCCTCATACCAGAAGATGTCATCTAGGACTTTCGTAGCTAGAGAAGAGAAGTCAATGCTTGACTTCAAACTTTAAAAGGACAGTCCAACGCTTTTGTTAGGGGCTAGTGCAGTTGATGACTGTAAATTGAAGCCAATGCTCATTTACCATTCCAAAAATGCTAGATCCCTTAAAAATGATGCTAAATCAACTTTTCCTATACTCTATAAATGAAATAACAAACCTGGATGACAGTATGTCTGTTGGCAGCATGTCTGTTTACAGCATGGTTTACTGAATATTTTAAGTCCACTATGGAGAACTACTATTCACAAGAAAAGATTCCTTTCAAAGTATTACTGCTCATTGACAAAGCCACTAATCACCAAAGAGCTCTGATAGAGTTGTACAAAGTGATTAATGTTGTTTTCATGCCTGTTAACAAAACATGTATTTTTCAGCCCAGAGATCAAGGATTAATTTAGAGTCTCAAGTCTTATTATTTAAGAAATACATTATATAAGGCTATAGCTGTCATAGAAAGTGATTCCTCTGATGAAACTGAGCAAAGTAAATTGAAAACCTTCTAGACAAGATTTTCCATTCTAGATGCCATTCAGAACATTTGTGATTCATAGGATGAAGTCAACACATCAACATCGATGTGTCTAGATGAAGTTGACTCCAACCCTCATGGAGGACTTTGATAGGCTTGACTTTGGTGGAGGAAGCAACTGCAGATGTGATGGATAAATGGCAAGAGAACTGGAAGTGGAGCCTGAATATAGGACTGAATTGCTGTAATCCCATGGTAAAACTTGAATGGATGAGGAGTTGCTTCTTATGGGTGAACAAAGCGTTTTAAGATGAAATACACTCCTGGTGAAGATGCTGTGAACATTGTAGAAATGATAACAAAGGATTTAGAATATTACACAAACTTAGTTGATAAAGCAGTGGCAGGGTTTAAGGGGATTGACTCCAATTTTGAAAGAAGTTCTAGTGTGAGTAAAATGCTATTAAACAGCTTTGCATGCTACAAAGAAATCTTTCATGAAACGAAGACTCAAATAATGCAGCAAAACTAGAAACTGCCCACTGATTTTGTATCCTGAGACTTTGCTGAAATTGCTTATCAGCTCAAGAAGCTTTTGGGCTGAGATGATGGGGTTTTCTAGATACAGGATCATGTCATCTGCAAACAAATATTATTTGACTTCCTCTCTTCCTATTTGAATACCCCTTATTTATTCCTCTTGCCTGATTGCCCTGGCCAGGACTTCTAATACTACGTTGAATGGGAGTGGTGAGAGACAGCATCCCTGTCATGTGCTGGTTTTCAAGGGGAATGCTTCCAGCTTTTGCCTATTCAGTATGATGTTGGCTGTGGGTTTGTCACATACAGTTGTTATTATTTTGAGGTATGTTCCTTCGATACCTAGTTTATTCAGAATTTTTACCATGAAGGGATATTGAATTTTATCAATGATCTTTTCTGCAGGCAAGCAGAGATCCAAATAATGAACGAATTTCCATTCGCAACTGCTACAAAGAGAACAAAATGCCTAGGAATACAGCTAATAAGGGAAGCAAAGGACCTCTTCAAGGAGAATTAAAAACCAATGCTCAAGGAAATCAGAGATGACACAACAAATGGAAAAACATTCCATGCTCACAGATAGGAAGAATCAATATCGTGAAAATGGCCACACTGCCCAAAGTAATTTATAGATTCAATGCTATTCCCATTAAACTACCATTGACATTCTTCACAGAATTAGAAAAAAAAAAACTAATTTAAAATTCATATGGAACCAAAAGGAGCCTGAATAGCCAAGTCAATCCCAAGCAAAATGAACAAAGTTGGAGGCATCATGCTACCCAACTTCAAACTATACTACAAAGCTACAGTAATGAAAAAAGCATGGAACTGGTGACAAAAACAGACACATAGACCAATGGAAGAGAATAGAGAACTCAGAAATAATACCACACATCTACAACAATCTGATCTTTGACAAACCTGACAAAATCAAGCAATGGAGAGAGGATTCTCTATTTAATAAATGGTGCTGTGAGAACTGACTAGTCATATGCAGGAAATTGAAACTGGACCCCTTCCCTACACCTTATACAAAAATTAACTAAAGATGGATTGATGACTTCAATGTGAAATGTAGAACTATAAAAACACTAAAAGAAAATCTAGGCAATACCATTCAGGACACAGGCATGGACAAAGACTTCATGCCGAAAATGCCAGAAGCGATTGCAACAAAAATAAAAATTGACAAATGGGATGTCATTAAACTAAAGAGCTTCTGCACAGCAAAAGAAACTATCAACAGAGTGAACAGACAACCTACAGAATGGGAGAAAATTTTTGCAATCTATCCATCTGACAAAGGTCTAATATCCAGAATCTACAAGGAACTTAAACAAATATACAAGAAAAAAGCAATCCCATTAAGAAGTGGGCAAAGGACATAAACAGACACTTCTCAAAAGAAGACATTCATTCACCAAGAAACATGAAAAAAAGCTCAACATCACTGATCATTAGAGAATTGCAGATCAAAACCACAATGAGATCACCTCATGTAGTCAGAATGATGATTATTAAAAAGTCAAGAAACAACAGATGTTGCCTTGTTGCAGGAAAAAAAAGGAATACTTTCACACTGTTGGTGGGAGTGTAAATTAGTTCAAACATTGTGGAAGATGGTGTGGCAATTCCTTAAAGATCTAGAAGCAGACATAGCATTTGACCCAGCAATCCCATTATTGTGTATATACCCAAAGGATTATAAATCACTCTATTATAAAGATACATGCACATATATGTTCACCACAGCACTGTTCACAATATCAAAGACATGGAGTCATCCCAAATGGCCACCAATGATAGACTGAATAAAGAAAATGTGATACATATACACTATGAAATACTATGCAACCATAAAAAGGAATGAGATCATGTCCTTTTCAGGGACAAGGATGGAGTTGGAAGCCATTTTCCTCAGCAAACTAATGCAGGAACAGAAAACCAAATACCACATGTTCTCACTTATAAGTGGGAGCTGAACAATGAGAACACATGTACACATGGGTGGAAAAAACACACACTGGGGCATGTCAGGGAGGCAGGGGGAAGAGACCATCAGAAAGAATAGCTAATGGATGCTGGGCTTAATACCTAGGTGATAGGCTGATCTGTGCAGCAAACCACCATGGCACATGTTTACCTAACAAATTTTCACATCCCGTATATGTACCCTGGAACTTAAAATAAAAGTTGAAAGAAAAAAAAAGAAAGAAACTGTCACAGTCACCTAAGCTCCAGCAACTATTACTCTGAGCAGTCAGTGGCCATCCAAATCAAGGCAAGACCCTCCACCAGCAAAAAATTATGACTCATTGAAGGCTCAGATGATCGTTGGCATGTTTTAGCAATAAAGTATTTTTAATTAGGTATGTACTCTTTTTTAGACATAATGCTACTGCACACTTCATAAACTACAGTATAGTGTAAACATAACTTTAATATACATTGGGAAACCAAAAAAATTATGTGGCTAACTTTACTGTAATAGTCACTTTATTGTGGTGGTTGAAACCAAACTCACACATTTCTGAAGTATATCTGTACCAGAATTACACTGTCTTAATTAGTGGAGCCTTTACATTGATTTTACTATTTGGTAGGATAAATCTTTCCTCATGTTCATCTTTTCCAAGGCATTGATTATTAACCTCATGTTTATTTTTAAAAAAGAAAAATTTTGAAACATTTTGTTAAGTTTTCCTCAAATCATTCCTTCTCCTTTGTTCTGTATCAGTAATTCATACTTCCATATACCCAGGCACTAAAAGAACCTGGGGTACGCTTCACTTTTCATTCTTCCTCTGTTATCCCCAATAAATCCTCAAGTCCTATACTTCGCCATTGAATTCTACCTCAAATACATTTATTTCTCTCCACCCCAGCTACCGCATGCTAGTCCAGACCACCATTATATTTCACCTGAACTGCTGGAAAAACTTCCAAACTATCCTCCTTGTCTCCAGTCCTGCCTCTCTTCTAGAATCAATTCATTTTCAAAACTAGCATGAAGCTTCTCAGAGTAAGGATGGTCAAAGCAAACTCATTTCTTTTCGTTATAACTTTATTTAATTAGAGAATCATAAAATGCTAGTCATAGTACATGTTGATTCTTTTTAAACATTTAACATGGTCTCTCATAATATCTCAGAATTTCCTTGCTGAATGACTTCATTAAATACATTAATGATCTAAATAGTAAACTCATTTAATTAACAAGATAGGAAAGAAGAAACAAAATTCCTTGACTAATAAGTTTAAACATAATCCCATTAGTTGATAAGATAAATGGGATTAATTTCTAAAGACATACTTATTTAGCACCTAGCAAAATTCCATGTTCATAGTAAGACTCTACGAATATATGATAAAAAAATAAATGCATAAATTACTATATCAGTTAGAATTTAATGGCTCACATCCTCTGCTAGAATTAAAGCACCATAGGGGCAAGAACCATGATAATCCTCTTCATATAGTACGCACTTAATAAACATTTGTCAAAGGCTGAAACAATGTCATCCAAAAACCATCACAGATTCAAACTATCACAGATTCGAAACTATCATAAATTCCCCACTGTGGGAAGAATTGCAACTTATATTTAGGCAGTGTTTTACCATCTGCAAAGTGAATAGTATTTTATTTGCCAAGATGATTCTCATTTAGCCCTCACAACAATCCAGCCAATGCTACTATCACTGCCATCTAGAAACTAGACTGAAATTATTAAGTGACTTGTCCAATATTAAGCATCTTGTTAATGCAAGTGTTAGGGAACCAACCTAGGTCTTCTGGCACCAGATCTAGTGTTCATGTGATTGTGTCAAAGATAAAAATGACTATGACCAGATATTTATTGCCAGAAATAAGGGAAAGAGGACACTGCACATTGTTAGTTAGTACCTAGCTCTGCCCATTTTCAAGCCTTTGTATGTCCCCTTCCCTACACTGGGAAACCTTGACCTTAATACACAGACTAATTGCCAATATATCCTTGATGGTTAATCCTGGTAATAGGCAAGAGGGATTAAAAGGACTGCAATGCAACAATTTCTGACTCCTTCAAGACTTCATTTTCTCCAGTCCAGCAATATTGGGCTCAAAATAGATTAATAGTTTTTGCTTTTTTCTTGACATTTGGCCTCTATCATTTTTCTTTTCTTTTTCTTTTTTTACAACTTTTAAATATGCAATTTTTGTGGGTGTATAGTAGGTGTATGTATTTATGTGGTACATTTGCTATTTTTATAAAGGCAAGCAATATGTAATAATTACATCATGGAAAATGGGGTAACCATCCCTTCAAGCATTTATCCTTTGTGTTACATAAGTCCAATTATACCCTTTCAGTTATCTTAAAATATACAATTGTTATTGACTATAGTGCCCCTGTTGTGATATCAAATACTCTATCTTATTTATTCTTTGTAACTATATTTTGAACCCAATAACCATCCACAACTCCCACCCTCAGACCTCCCACTATTCTTCCCAGCCTCTGGTAACCATCATTCTACTCTCTGTCTCCATGAGTACAATCATTTTGACTTTTGGATTCTCCAAATAAGTGAGAACATGTGACGTCTGTCTTTCCATGCCTGGTTTATTTCACTTAACATAATGACTTTCAGTTCTATCCATGTTGTTGCAAATAAAAGGATCTCTCTTTTACGGTTGAATAGTACTCTGCTGTGTATAAGTACCACAGTTTCTGTATCCATTCTTCTGTTGATGGACACTTAGGTTGCTTCCAAATTTTTCTACTGTGAACAGTGCTGCAACAAACATGGGAGTAGGGCCATCTCTTCCATATAGTGTTTTCCTTTGGGGGTGGGGGGGTGTATATAACCAGCAATGGGATTGCTAAATCACATGATAGCTCCATTTTTAGCTTTTTGAGGAACCTCCAAACTATTCTCCATAGTGGATGCCCTAACTCACATTCCCACCAACAGTGTACCATGGTTCCCTTTTCTCCACATTCTCACCAGCATTTGTTATTGCCTGTCTTTTGGATAAAAGTCATTTTAACTGGGGTGAAATGATATCTCATTGTAGTTTTGATTTGCATGTCACTGATGATCAGTGATGCAGAGCACCTTTTCATATGCCTGTTTGCCATTTGTATGTCTTGTTTTGAGAAATGTCTATTCAAATCTATTGCCCATTTTCTAAGTGGGTTATTTGATTTTTTCCTATAGAGTTGTTTGGACTCCTTTTATATTCTAGTTATCACCTATTAGATTACTAGTTTGCATTTTCTCCCATTTTGTGGGTTGCTTCTTCACTGTGTTGTTTCCTTTGCTGTGCAGAAGCTTTTGAACTTGATGCGCTCCCATTTGTCCATTTTTGTTGTATTGCCTATGCTTGAGGGGTATTACTCAAAAACTTTTTGCCCAGACCAAATGCCCTGGAGAGTCTCCCCAAACTTTTCTTATAGTAGTTTCATAGTTTGACATCTTAGATTTAAGTCTTTAATCTGTTTTCATTTGATATTTATATATGGGGAGAGATGAGGGTCTAGTTTCATTATTGCGCATATAGGTATCAAGTTTTGACGGCAGAGAATACTGTGCACCCATAAAAAGGAACAAGATCATGTCCTTTGCAGGGACGTGGATGAAGCTGGAAGCCATTATCCTCAGCAAACTAACACAGGAAGAGAAAACCAAACACTTCATGTTCTCACTCATAAGTGGGAGCTAAACAATGAGAACACATGGACCCAGGGAGGGGAACAACACACACTGGGGCTTGTTGTGGGGGCAGGGGGAGGGAAAGCATCAGGATAAATAGCTAATGCATGTGGGGCTTAACACCCAGGTGATGGGTGGATAGGTGCAGCAAACCACCATGGCTAAAGTTTACCTATGTAACAAACCTGCACATTCTGCACATGTATCCTGGAATTTAAAATAAAATTAATTTAAAAAAAAGAAAAGACTGGACCGGGCGCGGTGGCTCACGCCTGTAATCCCAGCACTTTGGGAGGCCGAGGCGGGCGGATCACAAGGTCAGGAGATCGAGACCACGGTGAAACCCCGTCGCTACTAAAAATACAAAAAAATTAGCCAGGCGCGGTGGTGGGCGCCTGTAGTCCCAGCTACTCAGGAGGCTGAGGCAGGAGAATGGCGTGAACCCGAGAAGCGGAGCTTGCAGTGAGCCGAGATCGCACCACTGCACTCCAGCCTGGGCAACAGAGCAAGACTCCGTCTCAAAAAAAAAAAAAAAAAAAAAAAAAAAAGAAAAGACTGTTTTTTTCCCAATGTATGTTCTTGGCACCTTTGTAAAAAAAAATGAGTTCACTGTAGATGTGTGGATTTGTTTCTGTGTTCTCTATTCTATTCTGTTGGTCTATGTGTCTGTTCTTATGCAGTACCATGCTGTTTTGGTTACCATAACTCTGTAGTATAATTTGAATCCAGGTAATGTGATTCCTTCAGTGTGGTTCTTTTTTTCTCAGGATAGCTTTGTTTCTTCTGGGTCTTTTGTAGTTCCATATAAATTTTAGAATTGTATTTTTTATTTCTGTGAAAAATATCATTGGTATTTGAATGAGGATTGCATTAAATCTGTACATTGCTTTGGGTAGTATGGACATTTCAACAATATTGATTTTACCAATCTATAAATATGAAATATCTTTTCATTTTCTTCTATCATCTTTTATTTCATTCATCAGTATTTTATTGTTTTCATTGTAGAGATCTTTCACTTCTTTAGCTAATTCCTAGTTATTTAATTTTGTTTGTGGCTATTGTAAGTGCAATAACTCTTCTGATTTCTTTTTCAGGTTGTTCACTCTTGGCATATAGACATACTACTGACTTTCATATGTTGATTTTGTATCCTGACACTTTACTAAATTTATTAGTTCTCATTTTTTTGGTGGAGTCTTTAGGTTTTTCCAAATATAAGATCATGCCAGGTGTGGTGGCTCACACTTGTAATCCCAACACTTTGGGAGGCCAAGACGGCTGGATCATCTGAGGTAAGGAGTTT
Organism: Mandrillus leucophaeus; assembly: GCF_000951045.1. Classification (NCBI taxonomy): domain Eukaryota; kingdom Metazoa; phylum Chordata; class Mammalia; order Primates; family Cercopithecidae; genus Mandrillus; species Mandrillus leucophaeus. Next base: position 965,484 of record NW_012104343.1, on the reverse strand, counting down.
GAGACCAGCCTGGCCAACGTGGTGAAACCCCATCGCTAGTAAAAA
>NW_012104343.1:946471-965389 GCF_000951045.1 Mandrillus leucophaeus | reverse complement strand
AAAAAAAAAAAAAAATTAGCTGGGCGTGGTGTTGGGTGCCTGTAATCTCAGCTACTCAAGAGGCTGAGGCAGGAGAATCACTTGAAAAAATATATATATATATATACACATACACACACACACATATATATATATCGAACAAGAATACTTTGACTTCTACCTTTCCAGTTTGAATGCCCTTTATATCTTTCTCTTGTCTGATTGCTCTATCTAGGACTTCCAGTACTATGCTGACTAACAGTGGCAAAAGTGATAATCCTTGTTGTGTTCCAGATCTTAGAGGAAAGGCTTTCAGTTTTTCCCCAGTCAGTATGATACTAGCTGTTGATCTGTCATGTATAGCTCTTATTATGTTAAGATATGTTCCTTCTATACTCAGGTTTTTTTTAAGGTTTTCTGTGATGGAAGGATGCTGAATTTCATCAAATGCTTTTTCAGCATCAATTGAAATGATCATAGGGTTTTTATCCTTTTTTCTGTTGATATGATGTATTATATTGGTTGATTTGCATATGTTGAACCATCCTTGCCTCCCAGGGATAAATCACACTTGGTCATGATGAATGATCTTTTTAATATATTGTTGAATTCAGTTTGCTAGCATTTTGTTGAGGATTTTTGCATCAATATTAGTCAGAGATATTGACCAGTAGTTTGGTTTTTTTTTTTTTCTTTTTTTTATGGGTCTTTGTCTGTTTTTGGTATCAGTGTATTGCTGGCCTCATAGAACGAGTTTGGAAGTATTCTCTCCTCCTCTACTTTTTGGAATGGTTTAAGTAGGGTTGGTATTAGTCCTTCTTTAAATGTTTGGTAGAATTCAGCAGTGAAACCATCAGGTCCTAGGCTTTTCTTTGCTGGGAGACTTTTTATTACAACTTCAATCTCATTACTTGTTATTAGTCTGTTCAGGTTTTGGATTTCTTTATGGCTCAATTTGGATAGGTTGTCTGTGTGTAGTAATTTATCCATTTCTTCTGGGTTTTCCAATTTATTGGCCTATAGTTTCTCATAGAACCCACTAATGATCCTTTGAATTTCTGCTGTATAGGTTGTAATGCCTCCTTTTTCATCTCTGACTTTATTTATTTGGGACTTCTCTCTTTTTTTCTTAGTCTAGATAAAGGTATGTCAATCTTAGTCTGGCTAAAGGTTTGCCAATGTTTATCTTTTCAAAAAAACAACTTTTTGTTTTATTGATATTTTGTATTGATTTCTTCATCTCAATTTCATTTATCTCTGATATGATTTTTAATATCCTTTCTACTAATTTTAAATTTGGTTTGTTCTAGCTTTTCTAATTCTTTAAGATGCATCAATTGGTTGTTTATTTGAAGTTTTTCTTCCTTTTGATGTAGGCATTTACAGGTACTGCTTTAGTACTGCTTTCACTATATCCTACAGATTTTGGTATGTCATGTTTCCATTATGGTTTGTTTTGAGAAATTTTTCAATTTCCTTCTTAATTTCTTCATTGACCCCTGGTCACTTCAGGGCATATTTTTTAATTTTCATGTGTCTGTATAGTTTCCAAAATTCCTCTTGTTATTATTTGTTCCACTGTGGCCAGAGAAAATGCTTAATATTATCTAAATTTTGTTGAATGTTTTCAAATTTGTTTTGTGAGCTAACATATGGCCTATCCTTGAGAATGATCCATGTGCTAAGGAAAAGAATATGTATTCTTCAGTCATTGAATGAGATGTTTTGTAAATATCTATTAGGTGAATTTGATGTATAGTATAGATTAAGTTCAATGTTTCTTTGCAGATTTTCTATTTGAAGATCTGTCCAATGCTGAAAGTGGGGTGTTGAATACCTAGCTATTATTGTATTGGGGCCTACCTATCTCTTTAGCTCTAATAATGTTTCCATTATATATGTGGGTGCCCAATGGTTGGGTGCACATATATTTACAATTGTCATATCCTCTTGCTGAATTGACCCTTTTATCATTATATAATGACCTTCTTTGCCTGACTTGTCTTACAGTTTTTGTCTTGAAATCTACTTTGTCTGATATAAGTACAGCTATTCTTATTCTTTTTTGGTTTCCAATGGCTTGGAATATATTTTTCCATCCTTTTATTTTCAGTTTATGTGTATTTTTATAGCTGATGTGTTTCTTGCAGGCACAGATCATTGGCTCTTGTTTTTTCATCCATTCAGCCATTCTATTTGAAGTCAGTCTTCTCAGAGTCTCATTCAGTATTCTCTTGCCTCTTTCCTTCTGTCCTTTCTCTCTTTTAGTGAAAGTGATTTTCTCTGGTGCTATGATTTAATTTCTTTCTTTTCATTTTTTATATATCCATTGTATGCTTTTGGTTTGAGGTTACCATGAGCCTTGCAAATACTATCTTATAATCCATTATTTTAACTGGTGACAATTTAACAATGATTGCTTAAACAAACAAACATGCGAAAAGTAAGCTAATGAAGGCGCTACATTTTAACTTTGTCCCCCTGCTTTTTAACTTTTTGTTGCTTCTCTTTATATATTATTGTATTGTGTATGTCTTCAAATGTTGTTATAGTTGTTATTTTTGATTGGCTCATTGTATAATCTTTCTACTTAAGATATGAGTAATTTACACACCACAATTACAGTGCTATAATATTCTGTGTTTTTCTGTGTGCTTATTATTTCCAGTGAGTTCTGTACCTATGGATGATTTCTTCTTGCTCATTAACATGCTCTTCTTTCAGATTTAATAACTCCCTTTAACATTTCTTGTAGGACAGGTCTGCTGTTGATGAAATACCTTAGCTTTTGCTTGTCTGGGAAGATCTTTATTTCTCTTTCATGCTTAAAGCATATTTTCACCAGATACACTATTCCTGGGTAAAATTTTTTTTCCTTCAGCTGTTTAAATATGTCATGCCACTCTCTCCTGGCCTGCAAAGTTTCTACTAAAAAGTCTGCTGCCAGACATATTGGCGCTCCACTGCATGTTATTTGTTTCTTTTCTTTTGCTGCTTTTAGGATCCTTCCTTTATCCTTGACCTTTGGGACTTTGATTATTAAACGCCTTGAAGTAATCTTCTTTGGTTTAAATCTGCTTGGTATTCTATAATCTTCTTGTACTTGAATGTTGATATCTTTCTCTAGATTTGGGAAGTTCTCCAATATCAACCCTTTGAATAAACTTTCTACCCCCACCTCCCCTTTAAGGCCAATAACTCTCAGATTTGACCTTTTCTGGCTATTTTCCAGAGCATATAGTTGTGCTTTATTGTTTTTTTCTTTTGTTTCCTCTGACTGTGTTTTTTGTTTTGTTTTGTTTTTTGTTTTTTTGAGATGTAGTTTCACTCCTGTTGCCCAGGCTGAAGTGCAATGGCACGATCTCAGTTCACTGCAACCTCTGCTTCCTGGGTTCAAGCAATTCTTCTGCCTCAGCCTTCAAGTAGCTGGGATTACAGGCTCTCACCACCATGCCCAGCTAATTTTGTATTTTTAGTAGAAATGGGGTTGTTCATGTTGGTCAGGCTGGTCTCGAACTCCCGACCTCAGGTGATCTGCCCGCCTCAGCCTCCCAAAGTGCTGGGATTACGGATGTGAGCCACCGTGCCAAGACTGACTGTGTATTTTTAAACAGCCTGTCTTGAAGCTCAGTAATTTCTTCTGCTGCTTGATCAATTCTACCATTAAATGACTGATGCATTCTTCAGTGTGTTGATTGCATTTTTCAGCTCCAGAATTTCTACTTGATTCTTTTTAATTATTTCATTCTCTTTGTTAAATTTATCTAATAGAATTTTGAATTCCTTCTGTCTTACCTTGAATTTCTTTTGAGTTTCCTCAACACAGCTATTTTGAATTATCTGTCCGAATGGTCATGTACCTCTATTTCTCCAGGATTAGTTACTAGTGCCTTACTGAGTTCATTTGGTGAGGTCATATTTTCCAGGATGGTCTGGATGCTTATAGATGTTCATCAACGTCTGGACACTGAAGAGTTAGGTGTTTCTTGTAGTCTTCGCAGTCCAGGCTTGTTTGTGCCTGTCCTTCTTGGGAAGGCTTTCCAGATACTCAAAGGGATGTAGGTTCTAAGCCCAATAATGCTGTAGCTTTTGCAGACTCATAGAATTACCATTTTGATGAACTTGGATAAGATCTGAAATGATTCTCTTGATTACCAGGCAGAGACTCTTGTTCTCTTTCCTTACTTTCTCCTAAACAAATTGAGTGAGTGTCTCAATCTCTCTCTCTCTCTCTCTCTCTCTCTCTCTCTCTCTCTCTCTGTTGAGCCACCTGGAATTTGGGGTACGGTGATGCAAACAACCCTGTGGCCACAGCCACTGAAACTGTGCTCTGTCAGACTTGAAACCAGCACAGCACTGGGTCTTGCCCCAGGCACACTGTAAACTCTACCTGGCTACCACTTCTATTGACTCAAGGCACTAGGGCTCAGTGATTAGCAGGTAGCAAAGCCAGCCAGGTCTGTGTCCTTCTCCTTAGGGCAGCAAGTTCCCGTAGGTCCTGGGTGGGTCCAGAAATGCTGTTTGAGAAGCAGAGATAGGAGTTGAAAACCTTCTAAGTTTACCTGATGTTTCTTTCTACTGCAGGTAAGCCGGCTCTCAAACTACAATACAAAGTCCTTCCTAGTCTTCTCCTTACCGTTTTTCTAATGACTGATTATGGATTCTAGACTTGTTTTTGCACTTGAATTTTTATAATAGTAGCAGGCTTAGGACTGTGTTCTCTGCCTTGGTCTTTGACAGCTCTCTTTCAAGAGACTGATGTCCAGTCCCTGAATCCTAAACAGGTCCTTTAGGCCCTGTGCCACCTAAATGTACAGCTCCTGGGGGAATGTATAGCTCTGATGCTTTGGCTTACTTAGATTGCTTTATCCTACCTGCTACTGTCAATTGTGCAATGTGTGGACCAAATAATACTGCTTAAAGTGACTAATCATGCATACTGACAGCACTTAATAAGAGAACATTATGCCTCCAAAGAAAAATAAATATTAGCAATAAGAAATCTATATAATAAGCATTCATACGTTATTTACACTGTGTTTCTATAAAATTTAAAACCATCAGTGGTGGGCAGAATATTACAAGTCAAACTTTATTAGTGACTCAGTAAAAGGTTCTATGCTTCAGTAGAGAAAAGAGTTATAAAAATTCATCATGGAGCTATGTGGATTAGCAATACTATGAAAAAAATATGAGGAGTTACAGCTGACAGTATGAGTCAGATTGCAACACGCCAGTTAAAGAAATTAATGTGACATTAGCTGATTTAATACAAGTATGATATTTAGCCTAGAAAGAGTGACAGGCCTCCACTCTTCTGTGCTAATTAGTATTGGGAATGATTTGGCTTCACAGGTTCATAAAAGGCGGGCTAACTGGATTGTGCTGAATTTCCTTTAGTAAGGCAGTGCAAGGTTTTATTCATCAAAGAGACGGGGGGAAGACTTGGCCTTCTGACTTACGAAAGATCTTAGCAACAATCAGGAACCCAGATGTAGACACAGTAGTTGCCCAAAAGTACCAATAATGCAGTTTTTCAAACCAGAAATGAGGTGACCTAGAGGCATTTCTAGACTACTTTGATAGGGCATGTCAGTGAACTTGCTTCCTAGCACAGCTCTATTCTTGGCTACATGGGAAACTAAAGCATCTTACTTGACACTGTGGGGGGATCACACATGGTGCACTTGGCTTGGTGCTGGGGCTGATACTTGAGGAGGGACAAAGACCAAATAGACTGTTTTCTGTGAACATAAGTGAGGAAAATGGTGAGTACTAAACCCATGTCATATGAGAAAAAATTAAATAAGAAAAGGTGCTGAGGAATGTGTATGACAAACATTTAAAAGGTAAAAGAGTGATCAGAATTGTTATCTATCTCTAAGGGAGTAGAAATAATGCAGATGGTGAGATGGTAACAGGGACAGACATTGCAGCTGATGATAAGATTTCTAACAATTAGAGCTTTGCAGTATAAAACTGGCTGCTTAGCAAGTAGCAGATTCTCTGTTCCTAGAGTCTTCAAGCCTAGCCTGATCTACACAAGGCATCTTCTGAGTGTAGAAGACAGCAGTTTGAATTAGATGAGTTTTAAGATGCTAAGTAAATGAGACAATCAGAATAGAACTTTTGTATTAGTACTATGGTGCAAACTACCTGCATATATTCACTTCTTCCTGAATTTTTTCTGATAATGGGGAAGGTAACACTAATACAAGAGAGTGTGGGTTTATGGCTTTTTTAAAGTTAGCAATGACTCACAGTTCCTAATGACTCAAGGTAGGTAAAAGTTTTTGGAAGTGGTCTGACTACTCTGACATCTTCCCACAATATCAAGAAAAAGTATCCCCTGAAGATTTACAATGACATTCAAATAAGAAAAACTACAACATGAATATGAAAGCAGAAGAAAAATAACTTCTTTTTAAAAAGAAGATTCTTTAGGTGGGAGCAAAGAATGAATGACAGAAAGGCAGCCATGGGGGAAGGAGCATCACGTAACAGTGGTAGGCAGAATAATGGCTCTGAAAGATGTCCATGTCTGAATCCCCAGAAACTAGGAATACATTATGTAACACCTAGTAAAAGGAACTTTGCAGATGTAAGTCAAGGATCTTGCTATGAGGAGATCATACTGCATTATCCAGGTGGCCCAGTATACTCAGAAAGGACATTGTAAGTAGAAGAGGGAGAAAGGAGATCCAGTGTCAGTGATGCAACACGAGGTATTTGACTGGCTGTCACTGGTTTTGGAGCTTGAAGTTAGCCATGTGTATTAGTCTGTTTTCATGCTGCTGATAAAGACATACCCAAGACTGGGTAATTTATAAAGAAAAATAATTTTAATGGACTCACAGTTCCATGTAGCTGTGGAGGCCTCACAATCATGGCAGAAGAGCAAAGGATGTCTTACATGACAGCAGGCAAGAAAGAATGAGAGCCAAGCAAAAGGGGAAACCCCGTATAAAATCATCAGTTTTCATGAGATTTATTCCCTACCATGAGAACAGTATGGGGGAACTGCCCCCATAATTCAGTTATCTCCCACAGGATCTCTCCCACAACATGGGAATTATGGGAATTCTGGGAGCTACAGTTCAAGATGAGATTTGGGTAGGGACACAGCCAAATGATATCACCATGAATCAAGGACTGTGAGCAGCTCATAGAAGCTGGAAAAGGCAAGAAAACAGATTCTTTCTTACAGCCTCCAGAAAGGACGGCAGCCCTTTCTATATTTTTGACTGGTAGGTCCCATTCTGGACCTCCAGAACTGAAGAATCACACATTTATGTTGTTTTTTTAAGCCACTAAATGTGTGGCAATTTGTTACAGCAGCATTAGGAAGCAAATACAACAATATACCAGCAGAAGACATCACATAGGAGGCATGGGCTAAAAGAAGGACATAAAAATGGACACCATTGGGAAAGTACACCTTACCATTTTGCACTATGACTCAATATTTTAAAGATGGTGATTCTCTCTCGGTTTTAAATTTAATGCAATACCACTGCAATACAGTTTCCCTCCCACTCCAACTTAGTTCTTGACAAGTAAGCCTAACATGCATTTGGAAAAATAAATGTGTGACAATAGCCAGGTATCAACTTGAAAAGAGGAAGGTAATGGAGGGGATGGAGATAAACCTATGTCAGATATTTATGTAAACTACAAATGGTTCTGGTACTATAATTGAAAGGCAAGAGAATTTATTACATTAATAAATTTATTAAAGGCAGAAATTTATTACATTATAAAGGTGGTATTTCAAATCAGTAAGAAAACCATGAGTTATATAATTGTCAGTGAGGTAACCAACTAGTAATTTAGAGAGAAATACTAAACTTGAATTACTACTACATTCCTTATATCAAATTAATCCTGATAAAGGTTTAAACAATTAGTAAATATACTTGTTATAATAATATTGAAATAAGAATAACTTTTGACCAGAAGCTGTAACCAGACACATAACCAAAGTTGTAGAGAAAAAGATTGATAAATTTGAATATATACTACTATTAAATTTGTACAAAGCAACTAAAATATAGAGATCAAGAGACAAATAAAAAATTTTGGAAAATCTTTGACAAATATAAGAAAGGGTTAATCTCTTTAATATACAAAGAGAATAATTGAGATGAAAAAGACTATCAACCTAAGAGAAAAAAAATGAGCAAAGATTAGAAGCAGTTACAAAAATAACTAGAAACTTCTTATATGAAAAGATGCTCAACTTCATTTATAATTAAACACATGTAAATTAAAGCAACATGACACACCATTCTTGATCAAATTGCTGTAAAATACACAGTGTTAGTGCGGGTTTGAAAAAAACGGGTATTTTATATAAAAGTTAAAAGACTAACCATCTGTTAGTCAAAGTGTGAATTGATGTAAACCTCTTTCCGGCTAATTTGTCATTTGTTACAGGAGATCTCTAGGGTGACAGTGTAATTTATTAAATTCTGATTTTGCCCAAATACTAGGCATGCTTTAATAACAACTGAACCTTTTCATTATTTGGATAGGCATGGGTACCTTATCAAGCAGATTAAAAGGATATGGTACCTGTCCTTTAGAAAAGAACAGCTAAAACCTTGTTGTGGATTATGGATTTAGCATAAAGAAAAATAATCCAGCATAAATTAAGAGTAAGAGGGAAGATTAATAGAAATTTCACTTCACATAACTTAAAACATGGCTATTTCAATAAATGAAACTAAAGTTTCTCCTGGATCCCAGAATTCAACCTGTATTTATAAATGTATAATGTATTTAGCTACTTTTTGGTTTAAATGAACTTGTTGGGTTAGCTTGGTAAATGTTACAATTTTTACTATTTTCTACAGAGAAAATATTTTCTAATTTAAGTTGGAGCTATCTGTGCAGCAGTTTCTCTACAGTTGTACATAAATGTTTTTACTATAAAATGAGCTAATGTATAAAATACTACTCTATACCATAATAAAGATAGTAATACTTGAAAAAAAAAAAAAAAAAGAAAGCAGATCTTTAGACAGCATGGACTTTAGAACTTTTGCCATGTTAAAATTTTTCCCTCACCTGGGAGCAGATGGGATTGATAAACTGCCATTATTATTTCTAAAGCATGGTACTGTAAAGTAACATTTACATGCATCGCATAATTATTACTTTATCTAAAAAATGCTAAATACTGGATACTCTATATGGTTCTATTAAATAATAAAATAGGAGTGTGGGTGGAGGGAAGCCTGACTCTCAGTGTCATGCATGAGAAAAACTAATCAGATCTAGCCAATATCAATCGTCTGAGCTGTGAATGGGTGTTGGGATAGCATCCCTCTTTAGAAGTTACTGATGAAACCTCATGGAGCTTGAGTCTTAGATAAGCATTGCTTGGTCAGCCACTTCAAAATTGGAGGTACCAATTTAACATCTGAAAACAAAAAATCTCAACAACCAAGTTCTGAGAAACCAGTGTGGGTTCTAAGAATGCTACTTTGGGTATGTTACGGGTTAAACTATGTCTTCCCAAAATTCATGTGTCAAAGTCCTAATCCCAGGACATAAGAATGTGGCATTATTTAATGACAGACTGGATTAAGAAAATGTGGCACATATACACCATGGAATACTATGCAGTCATAAAAAAGGATGAGTTCATGTCCTTTGTAGGGACATGGATGCAGCTGGAAACCATCATTCTCAGCAAACCATCGCAAGAACAGGAAACCAAACACTGCATGTTCTCACTCATAGGTGGTAACTGAACAATGAGATTACCTGGACACAGGAAGGTGAACATCACACTCTGGGACCTATTGTGGGGAGGGCGGGGAGGGATAGCATTAGGAGATACACCTAATGTAAATGACGAGTTAATGGGTGCAGCACACCAACATGGCACATGTATACATATGTAACAAACCTGCACATTGTGCACATGTACCCAAGAACTTAAAGTATAATAATAATAAAAAAAAGAAATAGGGTCACTGCAGATGAAATTAGTTAAATTAAAACGAGGTTATTAGGCTGGACCCCAATCCAATGACAAGTGTCCTTATAGAAAGAAGAAATCTGGAGATAGACTTGTACACAGGTACAACATCATTTGAAGACTGGAATTATGCTGCTACAAGTTGGGAAATGCTAAACATTGTCAGAAACCCAAAAAGAATGGAACAAATTCTCTCTCACAGACCTCAGAAGGAATCAGTCCCGCTGACACCTTAATTTTGAACTTCTAACCTTTAGAACTGTGAGACAATAAATTTCTATTAAGGTATGCAGTTTGTAGTACTTTCTTATGGAAACTCTAGCAAGCCAATATAGAGTTAAAAAACAGAAAAAGGTACTAGTTGAAAAACTTTTGATTACTCTCTTAGCATTTTAACATCTTTACTCCTTGGGAAAAAATAACAATTAGGGGCTGTCGAAAAAGGGGGATTATCTTTGTTCTTGATAAAATTCCCAAAAGTGTAATAGGTATCAAAATTTTAAAAGCACATACCCTTTAATAAGTAAGTATTGTTGATGTAAACAGGCAATATAGTATAATATAGAGGTCTACAGACTTTAGACTGCACGAAGTCCACCTGGATCACTTGTTAGTAATCCAGATTTGTGGCTCTCCCCCAAATTCTTACTAAATCAGAATCTCTGGTGGTAACCTTGGAGATTTATATTTTACAATTATCCCAGGTAATTCTGATGCAAATTGTTGGTGAAATATACTTGGAAAACAAAGGAATAGTAGTTAAAGAGCATTAGCCCTTTAACTGGAGTCAGAATCCCAACTCTGCCTTTTTTTAACAAAGTTGCCTTGGCAAAGTCTTACAGTTTCCTCATCTGCAAAATTGGAATAGTAATAGCATCTGCTTCAAGGTTTTATTGGTAGTTGTGAATGAAATAACAAAATAAATACATAACTTTGATTAAAATGTATCAAACCACCAATGATACTCTTAACATAATGAGAAAAAACTATTTTAAAATTCATATGGGGCCAAAAAAAAAAAAAGGCCCAAATAGCCAAGGCAATTCTAAGTAAAAAGAACAAAGTTGGAAACATCATATTACCTGACTTCAAACTATATACTACAAGGCTACAGTAACCAAAACAGCATGGTACTGGTACTAAAGCAGATGCATAGACAAGAATAACAGAGTAGAGAGCTCAGAAACAAGGCCACATGACTACAACCATTTGATCTTCGACAAACCTGACAAAAACAAGCAACGGGAAAGACTCCCTATCCAATAAATGGTGCTGGGATAACTGGGTAGCCATATGCCAAAAATCAACTCAAGACAGATTAAAGACTTAAATATAAAACCTAAATCTATAAAAACCCTGAAAGAAAACCTAGGAAAAAAAAAATCAACAGAGAACAAAGTAAAGAGACAACCTACAGAATAGGAGAAAATATTTGCAAAGTATGCATCTGACAAAGGTCTAATATCCCGAATCTATAAAAATCTTTAAAAAAATTACAAGCAAAAAAACACACAACCCTATTAAAAAGGAAGAAAATAACATGAATAAAATGATTCATTTCAAAATAAGATGATTCATTTCATAAAGTGCATAGTCTAGTGTCTAAGAGCCTAGGTGATCAATCAATGTAGCCATTATTACTACTCAGTAATTTTAAAAATGAGATAAATGTGCAAGTACTGATATGTCGAGCTAAAACAATAAACAAAGTGAAGAATAATACATGATGTATGTTCACATCAGTGTGAAAAAAGTATGCACTCAAATTATATATTCCTGAAATGTTTCTAGAAGATATTATTAGAAACACTTGGTGTTTAACATTGGGAAATGAGATCATATTCTCTTTTGCTTTGCCTGATTTTAAAAAATTATATGTGCATGTGATTTTCAGGGAAAAAATACAGTTTGTGAATCTAGCACCTGAGGAAAGAGATGATAACATTTCAAAAACAAATGAGCTTTGATTTTTATTTCTGGTACTACTGTGTGGAAATTTGCATACCCCAGGTGAAATTGGAAATGGTGAAATCCCAAGAATAATCTCTGTAATGAATCATACAAATACAACTGAAAACATGCCAAATATCAGGCAAAACTAAATAGGAACCACCTTTGTACAAATCCTCAAAAAAGACCTAGATGATCTATATAAGAAGTCAACAAGAAGTCAAAAGAATTGGAATGTAGCTCACCAATAAGAAGATGACAAAGAGGAAAACATTCACCTAGACTCGAACCCTTGAAAGCATTTATCTTTCTCTTGTTCTATCATGCTTACTGTTTCTGTAAAGAAGCCATCATCAAGTTGGGCGTGGTGGCTCACACCTGTAATTCCAGCACTTTGGGAGGCTGAAATGGGCAGATCAGCTGAGGTCTGGAGTTCGAGACCAGCTTGGTCAACATGGTGAAATGCTGTCTCTACTAAAAACACAAAAATGAGCAGGGCATGGTGGTGTGTGCCTGTAATACCAGCTACTTGGGAGCCTGAGGGAGGAGAATTGCTTGAACCTGGGAGGCAGAGGTTGCAGTGAGCAAAGATTGTGCCAGTGCACACCAGCCTGGTGACAGAGCAAGACTTTGTTTCCAGGAAAAAAAAAAAAAGAAGAAGAAGAAGAAGAAGAAGAAGAAGAAGAAAAAGAAGCAGTCATCAACTTCTGTAAACTTTTCACTTCATAATTGCCCCTAAATCCACACTATTTTTCTATGTCCATAATTACTAAGCTGGTTCAAGCTTCATCAGCTCATACCTATGCTACATATTTAGAGAATCTCCAAACTCCCATCTAATTTAGCTCCATTTTTTTACACCAGGAGTTCCCATCATTCTGAATACTAAAACCTGTTTTTTAAAGTAAAAATTTTTACAGATTCTCTAAGTGATAATATTAGAATTAATTTAGGAATGTAGAGAGTATAATAAATGACTTTCTTATTTACTCTCCAAATTATAGATAAGAGCCCAGGGTTCAACAAACCAGCCAGAGATTTTAAACATTTAGGCTTTGCAGGCCACATGGTCTCTGTTGCAACTACTCAACATTCCTGTTGTAGCACAGAAGCAGCCACATACAATACGTAAATAGAAAAGCCTGTCCAGATTTGGCCTGCAGTGAGTCAGAACTGTCCTAGCGACCCCAGATTGCCAGACTGTGGCAAAGGAGTCATGCAAAAGAGATTAAAATGTCAGTAAGGCTATTGATGAAGCAGATACTGGTTTATGCTCTTGGCAATGTAGAATTCCTACTCCTATATCCTAGAACTACATAGACTGACATCAGGTCTCCCAAGCGAGTTCTTTATTGCTAGGCTTACCTTACATGCTTTCTGCAGGTGAGAAGATCACAAAGAGAATAAGTGACACATGCTCAGTTTCTGCTCCCAAGTTTAGGAGTCAGTTAACTTCCCTGAGAAAAGAGCAGGAACAGAGAGAAGCCCAGTCACACTTAACCATAACTCTCCACGTGAAAATACAAAGTCAAGGGAAAGAATCTCACTTTCCTTGCCCAACTGCAACAGGTAAGTTGTACCACTGTATTAAAAAAATCAGGAAAAAGCAAAAATGATTTTCCATTTTTATTAATCACAACAAAACTTATGCAAATTTTAAAATAATAAATATGGATATGGATATGGATATGTAAAACCTACCATTTATTTAATGTACAGACAGGGCTTAGTACCTGTGTGGATTTTCAAGCCCTTTTCAACAACATCATAGTGGCTCACTTGAGATCCACAGCTTCATACCATTTCTAAAAGGTAGGGACTATTATAAGCCTCACATTACAGTATTGTCAGAGGACAATCATCCAATAAATATTTGTTTAATAAAAATATAAATTTTATACCAATTTATTCTTTAAAGCTTTCAATGACTCTCCAAGGATACCTTTCAATACAAACCCTCGCCTTCCATAAGCCTGATATACTCATTAGCCTCCATCCTGAATGACATATTCCTGCCTCCGGTCTTCTGGCTTATATTCTCCTTATCCCCTCTGAGTAGCAGGGGGCTCCCAGGCCTATAGAAATTCTCCCTTTCCTTCATAGCCAATCATAAATTCTATTTAGTCCAGTAAGCATTTTGTGGCTACTCTTGACTATACAGCTTTCTTTCTTCTCTGAACCTAAAAACAACAGTAACATTCTGTTTGATATTAAATCAGTATCTCATGATACATTAGTTTTTCAGGCCTGCATTTATAACTAATATTTTTATTGTTAGCTACTTTTGTGATTGTTGTTGTACACTTTTTTATTTTTATTTTTATTTTAATAGCTTTAGGAATACAAGTCAAGTATTTTTTGGCTACATGGATAAATTGTAGGAACCTCCCAATCTCCCCCTCTTCTAAGTCTCCAGTGTCAGCTATACCACACAGTATGCCTTTGTGTACCTATAACTTAGCTTCCAATTATAACTAGGAATATGTGGTATTTGGTCTTCTATTTCCAAGTTACTTCACTTAGGATAATGGCTTCCAGTTCCATACAAAGTGCTGCAAAAGACATAATTTCATTCTTTCTTATGGCTGAATAGTATTCCATGGTATATATACCACATTGTCTTTATCCAGTCATCAGTTGATGGACACCGAGACTGATTCCATATCTTTGCAATAGTGAATTGTGTTGCAATTAACATATAAGTACAAGTGTCTTTTTAATATAATAACTTCTTTTTCTTTGGGTAAATACCCAGTACTTGGATTGCTCAATAGATGGCAGATGTGCTTTTAGTTCTCTGAAAAATTGCCATACTGTTTTCCATAGAGGTTGTACTAATTTACATTCCCACCAACAGTTTATAAGCATTCTCTTTCTTCTGCATCTGAACCAACATCTATTGCTTTTTGACTTTTTGAAAATGGCCATTCTGACTAGGGTGATGTTGTATATCTGTGGTTTTCATTTGCATTTCTCTGATGATTGGTGATACTGAGCATGTGTTTGTTGGTCATTTGTATGTTTTCTTTTGAAAAATATCTATTCATATTGCTTGTCTACTTTGTAACAGGATTATTTGTCTTTTTTCTTGCTGATTTGTTTGAGTTCTTTATAGATTCTGCATATTAGCTCTTTGTCAGATGTATAGTTTGGGAATATTTTCTCCCATTCTGTAGGTTGTCTGTTTACTTTGTGGATTATTTCTTTTGCTGTGCAGAAGCTTTTTCATTTAATTAAATCACATTTATTTCTGTTTTGTTGGATTTGCTTTTGGGATCAGTGCCCTAAATTATTTGCCTAAGCCAATATCCAGAAGAATTTTTCCTATGTTTTCTTCTAGAACTTTTATGGTTTCAGGTCTTACATTTAAGTTTTTAATTAATGTGGAGTTAATTTTTATACATGGTGAGAGATAGGAATCCAGTTTTCATTCTTCCATATGTGGCTATTCCATTTTCTCAGCACCATTTATTATATAGTGTGTCCTTTCCCCAGTGTATATTTTTGTCTGCTCCGTCAAAGATCAGTTGGTTGTAGGTATTTCGCTTTGTTTCTGGGTTCTGTATTCTGTTACATTTGTCTATGTGCCTATATTATACCTGTACCATGCTGTTTTGGTTACTATAGCCCTGTAGTGTAACATGAAATCAGGTAATGTGATGCATCCAGATTTGTTCTTTCTCCTTAGGATTGCTTTTGCTATTCAGGCTTTTTTGGTTGGTTCCTTATGAATTTTTGGATTGTTTCTTCTAATTCTGTGAAGAATGACATTGGTATTTTGATAGGAATTGTATTGATTCTGTAGATTGCTTTGAGCAGTATGGTCATTTTCACAATATTGATTCTTCCAATCCATGAGAATAGGATGCTTTTCCATTTGTTTCTGTCATCTATGACTTCTTTCACTGGCATTTTGTAGTTCTCCTTGGAGAGACCTTTCACATCCTTGGTTAACTGTATTAGGTATTTTGTTAATATTATATTATTTTGGAGCTGTTGTAAATGGGATTAAGTTCTTGATTCCATTTTCAGTTTGGTCATTGTTGGTGTATAGCAGAGCTACTGATTAGTGTTTATGTTGATTCTGTGACCTGAGTTTTAGTGAATTCATCTATCAGATCTAGGAGTCTTTTGGAGGAGTCTTCTGGGTTTTCAAGGTATAAGATCATATCATCAGCACAAGAAGATAGTTTGGCTTCCTCTTTTCCAATTTGGATGTTCTTTCTTTCTTTCTCTTGCCTGACTGCTCTAAGACTTCCAGTACTGTGCTGAATAGAAGTGATGAAAGTGGGCATCCTTGTCGTGTTCCAGCCCTAAGGGAGAATGCTTTCGACTTTTCCCCATTCAGTATGATGTTGGCTGTGGGTTTATCATATATGACTCTTATCATTTTGAGGTATTTTAGCTACTTTTAAATTCTACCCTCCCAGTGAGCTAGTGCTCCATTTGGTGTTTCGTTTGTGTGTGTGTGTGTGTACGCTTCTATTTTATGCTTCACAGAAATCCATACAATTCTTACACAGAGCAGACTTACAAAAAATTGAATTATTTATGTTAAATGATTGAATTAATAAAAGAATGAATAAATAAATAAATAACATAAATGACCATGATTAATAAAAATTAAGTCTTAAGAATATGGAGAAAAACTTGAATGGCCTCCCAAAACCTTCCAATCCCTCTGCTATTTAAACAGAAGCATTAATTATTTAAAAAAAAACAACTCTCTTTGTAGTCATTTACTTCACAGAGACAAGAAATATGGTAACATAAAGGTAAATAATATAAATATGTGACTTGAATCCTTGAAAAATCTGGAAGAACAAAAACATTGACAAATAATATAATTATTTAAAATACTGAAGAAGAATATATTGCAATAACAATGTGAAAATATGTTTTCGTATCTCCAGTCTCAGTCTTGTTAGAAGTATGTTCAGAAGTGAATGACTGAATGAGAAGTGAAGTGTTCACAGGTGAAGGATAAGTCCAGAAATCTGCATTTGGTCCCACAGAGCAATTAATATTTCTCAATTATATGAATTACAGTGACCACTTCAGTGATAATCAAGTCATTTGTCATTTATTGTTCTCTCTCATCAAGGGATAAAGAAAAATAAAACATGAAAGTTACTTGAAAAATAATGATGAATCCACATGCTGAGAGAAAAGCATTGTGTTCTAAATGACAACAAACAGCTGAACCCAGGACTTACTTTTTTTTTTTTTTTTTTTTTTTGAGACGGAGTCTCGCTCTGCCCTTCAGGCTGGAGTGCAGTGGCCGGATCTCAGCTCACTGCAAGCTCCGCCTCCCGGGTTCACGCCATTCTCCTGCCTCAGCCTCCCGAGTAGCTGGGACTACAGGCGCCCGCCACCACGCCCGGCTAGTTTTTTGTATTTTTTAGTAGAGATGGGGTTTCACCATGTTAGTCAGGATGGTCTCGATCTCCTGACCTCGTGATCTGCCCGTCTCGGCCTCCCAAAGTGCTGGGATTACAGGCTTGAGCCACCGCGCCCGGCCAAGGACTTACTTATTTGGTCAATTGATATACATTCGAGGCTGTGAAACTGTCATTTCTATACATAATAATAAAACACCATTAATGGAAATACCTAAAAGAACTACATTTGCTTTCCCAGAGAATTACATGCTATAAAAGTAAGTTAATGTGATAAACATTTTACAATATATTTAGACTTTTAGGAAACATTTTTTTTCTTTTTTTAAAATTAATGTGATTTAGGAGGCCACTTGAAGATATTCAGCTTTTGATGGCATAAAATTCTGGCTTTAATTATTTAATATGATTGTGTACCTCCAAAAAGCTTAAGAAACTTTTAGCTAAATGAAGGAATCTTTAAGATGACAAAATAAGGATTAGTCACATATATGCTTTTCCACCATTCTTGTTACCATTACTCTACCAGCATCCCTGCAAAGCAGATCAGCAATATTTGTGTGTTTTGAAACTCTTCTGGTTTCCTGGCTTCTAAGTTCCAGTCCGTCACCAAGTCCCATGATTGGTCCACTCATGTTGTCCCATGTCCATGTTAAACTAGGTTTCCGCATCACACATGCAGATTAATGCCACTGCCTCGGAATTCATCTCCCTTCTTGTACAGCTTCACTGCATCCCATATACCACCATTAGAAGAATCTTTGAACACCATTATCCTCACATTATTCCTAGCCCCAAAACTCAAATACCTTCTAAATAACTTTTATTCAAATCAAAACTCTCTAGCACAGCGCTGGACAGGCCAACATGCCAATCTCACCTTCTTTATTTAATTTTCCATTCAACTCTATGCCAAGGCTCTACTTTGAGCTCATCTGCTTGTTAGACCAGCTTAACACTGAATTTGAACGTGCCTTACCTCACAATTCTACTTCTTGAAGTTCTTCACCTATTTCAAAAGCCAGTGAAGAAGCACTTACAGAGGTAGAATAAGAATCTCCAGATATCCACTCCTTCATAAAAGTCACAGGAACACTCAAAAAATTGTCAAAATAAACTTTAGAACTTAACCAAAGGTTTGCAATAATCCATCAAGGATTTATTCAAGACAATCATCAGATTTTTTTGTGCAAACAGTTAACATTGTGTATTTAAATTTGTTCTAATCCCATTTCCATCTCCCCAGCTCCACAACAGTCTTGCAATCACAGTAACTCTTACAACCAACATATACTAGACAGGGCTGAATGGGTTTGAAGTTCTACAAACAGCCTCATACAGAGAATTCACAACATTTAATGTGTGCAGCAGTTCCCTGGAAAAGCCCCATTTATAGGACATGTCTTTATTTGACCTGATACAGAACCCATTCAGTGGGAAAGGCTCTATTCTAAAGATGTTAGTTAAAATCAATCCAGACCCATAGAATGTACATTAAGAATGAACCCATAAAAACCCTAGAAGAAAACCTAGGTAATACCATTCAGGACATAGGCATGGGCAAGGACTTCATGTCTAAAACACCAAAAGCGACGGCAACAA
>NW_012104343.1:929665-945671 GCF_000951045.1 Mandrillus leucophaeus | reverse complement strand
AGTTATACCTGATGTAAATGACGAGTTGATGGGTGCTGACGAGTTGATGGGTGCAGCACACCAACATGGCACAAGTATACATACGTAACAAACCTGCACGTTATGCACATGTACCCTAGAACTTAAAGTATAATAAAAATAAATAAATAAAATAAAATAAAATAAAATAAAATAAAATAAAAATGAACCCTAATGCAAACTATGAACTGAGGGTGATGACAATGTGTCAATGTAGGTTCATGAATTGTAACAAATGTAGCACTCTGGTGCCGATGTTGATAATGTGGGAAGTTACACATATGTATGGGGGACAAGGGAGATGTGGGAAATCTCTGAACTTTCCTCTCAATTTTGCTTTCAACCTAAAACTGCTCTAAAAAACTAAATTCTCCGTTATTATAAACAAAACTATATATTTTTCTACAATCAAATTTCTTCACAACTATATGTTCTCAGCTCCTTTCATGCTTTTCTGTGTTTGTCTACCTTTTGTGTTCCAGTGGTTGGGAATATTTTTGTGGAAATAAAAAAAAATTTCCATAAAGAAAAAAAGCTAGAAAAGTTGTTGCTATTAGACCTACTCTATAAGAAATATGAAATTATTATTTTAATTTTTTAATTTAAATTCTGTGTGGGCACACAGTAGGTGTATGTATTTATAGGGTACATGGGATGTTTTGATACAGGCATGCAATGTGAAATAAGCACATTATGAAGAATGGGGTATCCAACCCCTCAAGCATTTACCCATTGAGTTTCAAACAATCCAATCACACTCTTTATTTTAAAACGTAGAGTTAAGTTATAATTTATTATAGTCACCCTGTTGTGCTATCAAATAGGTCTTATTCATTTTTTCTAAGTATTTTTTGTACCCATTAACCCTCCCCACCTTAACCACAAACCTCGCACTACCATTCCCAGCCTCTGGTAACCATCCTCCATAAACAAAAAAGTTTAATTGTTTTGCTTTTTAGATCCCACAAATAAACAAAAACATGTGATGTTTGTCTTTCTGTGCCTAACTAATTTCACTTAACATAATGATCTCCAGTTCCATCCATGTGGTTGCAAATGACTTGTTTAGATCTCATTATTTTTATGGCTGGATAGTACTCCATTGCATATATGTACCACATTTACTTTATCCATTGATCTGTTGATGGACACTTTGGTTGCTTCCAAATCTTAACTATTGTAAACAGTGCTACAATAAACATAGGAGAGCAGATATCTCTTCAATACACTGATTTCCTTTTCTTTGGGTACATATCTGGAAGTGGGATGGCTGGACTATATGGTAGTTCTATTTTCAGTTTTTTGAGGAACCTCCATATTATCCTCCATAGTGGTTGTGCTAATTTACACTCCCACTAACAGTGTGTAAGGTTTTCCTTTTCTCTACATTCTCACCAGCATTTGTTATTGCCTGTCTTCTGAATATAAGCCATTTTAACTGGGTGAGATGATAGCTCATTGTAGTTTTCATTTGTATTTCTCCAGTGATCAATGATGTTGAGCACCTTTTCATATGCCTGTTTTCCAGTTTTACATGGCTTCTTGTGAGAAATGTATATTCAAATATTTTGCTCATCTTTTGGCAAAGTTATTAGATATTTTCCTATAGAGTTGTTTACACTTTCTATGTATTCTGGTTATTAATCTCTTGTAAAATGAGTAGTTTGCAAATATTTTCTTCCAATCTGTGGGTTGTCCTTTCACTTTATTGATTGTATCCTCTGCTGTGCAGAAGCTTTTTAACTTGATGTAATCCCATTTTTCCATTTTTGCTTTGGTTGCCTGTGCTTACAGTATATTGCTCAACAAATGTTCGCCCAGACCAATGTCCTGGAGAATTTCCCTAAAGTTTTGTTATAGTAGTTTCGCGGTTTGAGTGATTAGATTTAAGTCTTAATTCATTTTGATTTGATTTTTGTAATTAACGACAGATGGGGTCTTGTTTCATTATTCTGCATATAGATATCCAGTTTTCCCATTACCATTTATTGAAGAGACTGTCTTTGCCCCAGTGTATGTTCTTGGCACTTTTGTCAAAAATGAGTTCACTCTAGGTGTGTTTATTTGTTTCTGTGTTCTCTATTCTGTTCCATTGGTCTATGTATATATTTTTATGCCAGTATCATGCTGCTTGGTTATTGTAGCTTTGTAGCATAATTTGAAGTCAGGTAATGTGATTCTTCCAGTTTTGTTCTTTTTGCTCAGGATAGCTTTGGCTATTCTGGGATTTATGTGGTTCCATATAAATTTTAGGATTATCTTTTCCTATTTCTGTGAAGAATGTTATTGGTATTTTCCTAGGGATTGTATTGAATCTGTACATTTCTTTGGGTAGTACAAACATTTGAACAATACTGAGTCTTCCAATCCGTGAACATGGAATATCTTTCCATTTTTCTGTGTCCTCTTCAATTTCTGTATCAATGTTTTATAGTTTTCATCATAGAGATCATTCACTTCTCTGGTTAATTCATTTGTTTTTAATCTTATGTGTGGCTATTGTAAATGGGACATTTTTATTTCTTTGTTACATTGTTCACTGCTGGCACACAGAAATGCTACTGATTTTTGTATGTTAATTTTGTATCCTGCAACTTTACCAAATTTATTAATTCTAATAGTTTTCTTGTGGAGTCTTTAGGTTTTTCTAAGATCATATCACCTGCAAACAAGGATAATTTCACTTATACCTTTCCAATGTGGATGCCCTTTATATCTTTCTGCTGTCTGATTGCTCTCACTAGGACTTCCAGTACTATATTGAATAATAGTGGTGACAGTGGGTATCCTTGTAATGCTCCAGATTTTAGAGAAAAGGCTTTCAGTTTTTCCCCATTCAATGTGCCACAAGCTATGAGTCTTTCATATATGGCTTTAATTATGTTGAGGTATGTTCCTTCTATTCTCAGTTTTTGAGGGTATTTTATCATGAAGAGATGTTGCATTTTATCAAAAGCTTTTCCAGCATCAATTGAAATGATCATATGGTTTTTATCCTTCATTCTGTTGATATGATGTATCTCATTGATTTGTGTACATTGAATCATTCTTGCATCCCAGGGATAAATTTCACTTGGTCATGATGAATGATAGAAATACTAAATTATTAAAGGGAGGCTTTCTGGCTGAAAAGACAAGACAGTAAACAGTAACATAAATTCACACTAAGAAACATAAAAAGTGTGGGTAAAGGTAACTAATGGGTAAATATAAGATAGTATAAATGTATTTTTATTTATACTCTTTTCACTGCCCTTATGCTTTAAAAAATCAACTGCATAAAGCAATAATTATAAATCTCTGTTGATGTGCTTACATGAAGATATAATTTATACAAAAGCAACAATACAAATAAAGGGGGAGGAAATACTGGGGCAAAATTTTCTGTATATTATTGAAACTGTGTTGACATTAATTCAAAATAGATTGTTTTAAGTTAAAAAAAAATCAATTATATTGTGCACAGGTACCCTAGAACTTAAAGTATAATAATAAAAAATCAATTATAACCTCCAGAATACCAAATTCAAAAATAACTTTTTAAAATATGTATGAAAAACATAAAATAAATTAAAAGGATAAACTAGAAAATATCTATTTAATACGAAGGAAGGCAGTAATGGAGGGCTAGAGGGACAATAATGACATAGGAAATATTAGAAACAAATAGCAAGATGGCAGGCATAACTCCTACCTTATCAGCAATTACATGAAATATAAGTAGATTCAACACTCCAAACAAAAGAAAGAGATGAGCAGAATGGACTCCTTTGGTTTTGTTTGTTTTTGGTTTTGCTTTTTTGGTTTCTTATAGACAGGGCCTTGCTATGTTGCCCAGGCTGGTTTCAAATTCCTGGCCTCAAGGGGTCCTTCTGCCTCACTCTGTTTGCCACAAAATGCTGAGATTACAGACAAGCCACTGCTCCAAGCTAGATAAATTTTGTTTAAAAAATGATCCACATGTTGTCCATAAAAGATACACTTAATATTCAAAGACATTAATAGGTTGAAAGTAAAAATACAAAAAAAGATACGTCATGCAAATAACAACCAAAAGATACTTCAGTGACTATACTAATATTGAACAAACAGACTTTGAGACAAAACTTGTCATTAGAGACCAAAAAAAGACATTTTATAAAGATAAAACAGTCAATCAGGAAGACACAAGTATAAACATATATACACCTAAAAATAGGGCCTCCAAAACATGAATCAAAAAGTAACAGAACTGAAGGAAGAAATAGACAATTAAAAAATAATAGGTGGAGACTTCAATATCACACTTTCTATAATGAATAGAACAATTAGGCAGAACATCAACCAGCAAACAGAAGACTTAAACAACACCATAAGCCAAGTAGAACTAACAGACATCTATAGAATACTCTACCAAACAACAGCAGAATGTACGTACTTCTTAAGTACACATGAAATATCTTGCAGAATAGACCATACAATATGAGACTTGCCATAAACAAGTCTCAATACATTTTAAATGTTTTATATCATACAAGTATGTTCTCTGACCATAATAGAAAAAAATTAGAAAACAATAAAAATGAAAATTGAGAAATTCATGAATATGTGGAAATAATCAACATGCTCCTTAATTAGCTATGTGCCAAGGAAGAATTCCAAAGGGATATTAAAAGTAATTTCAAATGAATGAAAACAAAAACACAACATACCAAAGCTTATGGAATGCCGCAGTGCTTAGAGAGAAATTCACAGCTGTAAGACTATTTTTAAAAAGACATAAATCAATTATAACCTTTAGCATTAAGAAACTAGAAAGAAATATAAATTGAAAGCAAGCAGAAAAGAGGAAATAATAAGAGCAAAAATAAATGCAAATAAAGAATAGAAAAAACAATAAAGAAATTCAAAGAAACGTAAGTTGTTCTTTGAAAAAAATAATACAATTGACAAAATTTCAGGTAGATTGAACAAAAAAAAGAGAGAGAAGACTCAAATTACTAAAATCAGGAATGAAAGAGGAGCTATCACCACCAACTTTACAGAAATAAAAAGGTTTATAAGGAATACTACGAATAACTCTATGCCAACAAAACAGATAGGCTAGCTGAAATAAACAAAATCCTACCGAAACTGACTCAAGAAGAAATAAAAATATCTGAGTAGACCTATAACAAGTAATAGATTGAATTTGTAATCTTAAAACTTTCCATATATTAGGGCCAGGCTCAGATGGCTTCAAATGTGAATTAAACCAAACACTTAAAGAAGACAATAAAAATCCTTCATAAATGCTTCTTTAAAAAAACAAATAAACAAAAAACACAAAAAAGGAACACTTTCAAATTCATTTTAGGAATCTTGTATTACACTAATATCAAAGCCATATAAACACGTCACAAGAAAAGTAGACAGTAACATCCCTTATAAATGTAGACACAACAACCTTCAACAAAATGCTGGCAAACTAAATGCAATAACATACAAAAGAATTATATATCATGACCAAGTGTCTCAGGAATACAAGGCTGGTTCAACATATGAAAAATTAGTCAATATGATATACTATATTAACAAAATAAAGGACAAAACCCACATAATCATCTCAACAGACACAGAGAGTGCATTTGACAAAATGTAACATGCTTCTGGTCGGGCACGGTGGCTCACGTCTGTAACCCCAGCACTTTGGGATGCCAAGGTGAGTGGAATGCCTGAGGTCAGGAGCTCAAGACCAGCCTGGCCAACAACCCCATCTCTACTAAAAATACAAAAATTAGCCAGGCGTGGTGGCAGACACCTGTAATACCAGCTACTCGAGAGGCTGAGGCAGGAGAATCGCTTGAACCCGTGGAGCGGAGCTGCAGTGAGCCGAGATCATGCCACTGCACTCCAGCCTGGCAAGAGAGTGAGGCTCCGTCTAAAAAAAGAAAATAGGAAAAAAAAAAAAAAAAAGTAACATGCTTCCATGATAAAAGGACTCAACAAACTAGGAAGAATGAGAATTCTCTAAACCTGATAAAGGCATCTATGAAAAACCTACAGCTAAGATTCTATTTAATGGTAAAAAACTGAATATTTCCCCCTAAGGTCAGAAACAAGAAATGGATGTCACTCACTATTTCCATTCAACACCATTGTACTGAAGCTTCTAGTCAGGGCAATAGATAGGGAAAACAATCATCCAGATTGGAAAGAAAGAAGTAAAACTCTCTTAATTTGTGGATGACATGATCTTACATATGTAGAAAAATCCTAAAGAAGCCACAAATACTATTTGAAATAATGGACAAGTTCAGCAAGTTTGCAGATACAAGGACAATACTAAAAAAACCAATTGTATTTCTATACGGTAGTAATGGGAAATGCAAAATTAAATTTAAATAAAATTTCACTTACAATGGAATAAAAAAGATAAATTACTTAGAAATGAACTTAACAAAAAAATCTAAGATTTGTACACCAAAAATTTAAAAACATAGTTGAAATAAATTAAAGGCATAAATAAATGGTAAGACATTGCGTGGTAATGGGTTAGAAGACACAATATTTTTAAAATGTCAATAACCTCCACCAAATTGATCAACAGGTTCATCAAAATCCCTATAAAAAATCTGTGGAGCTCTTTTCACAGAAATTCAAAAGCTGGTTCTAACATTTCTTTATATGGAAATATAAGGAACCCAGAATAGCCAAAAAATTCTGAAAACTTTGAACAAAGTGGGAGGAGTCACTCTTTCCAATTTCAAAGACCACTAAAAATTTAGCTACAATAATAAAGACAGAGTGGGACAGCATAAGAATAGTCATATAGATCAATAGAAAAAATAGTTTTTTCAACAAATGGTGCTGGGATAACTGGATATTTACCCACATGCAAAAGAATGAAGTTGAATACCTACCTCATATAATGTACAAAAATGAACTCAAAGCCGGGCGCGGTGGCTCACACCTGTAATCCCAGCACTTTGGGAGGCCGAGGCGGGCAGATCACAAGGGCAGGAGATCGAGACCATCCTGACTAACACGGTGAAACCTCGTCTCTATAAAAATACAAAAAATTAGCCAGGCGTGGTGGCAGGCGCCTGTAGTCCCACCTACTTTTGAGGCTGAGGCAGGAGAATGGCATGAACCCAGGAGGCGGATCTTGCAGTGAGCCGAGATCTTGCCACTGCACTCCAGTCTGGGCGACAAGTGAGACTCCGTCTCAAAAAAAAAAACCAAAAACAAAAAAACAAAAAAATGAACTGAAAATGAATCAAACACCTACATGAAAGAGTAAACTCTACAAAACTCTTGGGGAAGAAGTACAGATAAATCTTCATGACCCTGGATGGGGTAATGGTTTCTTAGACATAATACCAAAATAACAAGTAACAAAAGAAATAAATAGATAAACTGAATTTTGTCAAAATCTAAAACTTTTATGCTTCAAAGGACATGAAGAAAGTAAAAAGACATTCATGGACTAGGAGAACGTATTTAAAAATCATATATTTGATACGGGACTTATATTCAGACCATATGAAGAACTCATAACAATAAAAAGACAAATTATCCAATTTAAAAATGGGCAAAGGAATAAATATTTCTCTAAAGAAGATCTACAAATGGTCAATAAGTACATAAAAATACTAAACATCATTAGTCATTAGAGAAATGCAAATCAAAACCACAATGAGAAGCCACTTCTCACCACTAAGGTGATTAAAATAAAAAAGACTAACAATAGCAAATGTTGGCAAGGATATGGAAAAATTGGAACCTTCATACATTGCTGGTGGGATGGTAAAATAGTGTAACTACTTTGGAAAATAGTTTGGCAGTTCCTTAAACTGTTAAATATAGAGTTACCATAGGATTCCAATATTCTACCCCAGTTATATATAACAAAGAAATTTGAAAACAAATGTTCATACAAAAACTTGCACATGAATGCTCATAGCAGCATCGCACATAATAGTCAAAAGGGGTAAACAACCCAAATGCCTACCAATTGATGAATGGAGAAACATAGAATTGAATATTATTTTGTAATAAAAAGGAATGAAGTACTGATATGTTTTACAATATGGATAAACTTTGAAAATATTTGCTATGATACATTCTACAATATATATAAACTTTAAAAACATTATGCTAAGTGAAAAAAGACAGAAAAGGCCACATATTATATGATTTCATTTATATGGCATGTACAGAAAAGACAAATTGATAAAAGTGTATACCAACTTAGTGGTAGAAAAAAGGAAGGCCAATATGGGACACCGAAGCTAGTAAGACATGAGTACAATTAAATTATCAGTCTAGTAACACATGAGAAATGCCTGTGGCAATAGCAAGACCAAGATAAATGACATAAGAAGACAAATAAAATTGCAACTTCACTGGGAATAAGATTTGGTAGTTGAATTGGAAGATGCTGCCACTATGTTTCACAAAATATATAGAGAGAAATATATATAAACACATAGATATATGAACCCCTGTGAAATTCTGTGTTGTAAGAGAAAGGAAAAGAATAAAATTCTTTTAAAAATCTGCCTTGTGTTTGGATTATGCCACCGCATGTTAATATCTGAATAAGTCTGGGTAATATGTTAATGAGCATACAGTTTGTTGGCATGAACAAATACTGAAATCAATAAATTACGCCAGTTACCAAGTCTTTCAATTCTCACTCCTGATTCTGATATCAGTGGCAGTCAATGCAGTAGGTTTTTAAAATTCCAATCTGCCTTAGGTGTTCAGATGCATTTTCTGAAGCAGGTTTGCAGTCTGACAGTCCCTACCCATACCCTGGTTCCTATGCTTTATTATGTGCAACAAGTCATTGAAACTGCGAGATTTCTTCATGTAAAAAATCAGAATGATAATATGTTTCTCAAAAGTTTGTTTTCAGAATGAAAAAAAATGTCCTGTGTAAGAGATCTAATACTACTTCTAGAGCACAGTATGAGCTTTCTTTGAGGACAGCTTCATTGCCACTGCCTATGAGCTGAACTAAGCATTTCATGACAAGAGACCCTGGAATATAAGGAGTCTACAAACACCTACATTATTTAGTCATTCAGGCTGGGAGAATAAGTGACAAGAGCAATTGTTCCCAACATTAGCTGTGCATGTGGAACATCTGTGAAGCTTTTTAAATGCATATAGGTCTGAGACTCACCTCCCAACAACCCTCCAGCACCTGGTCCCAAGCTGATAACCTTTCTCCTGTATAAAGTCTTATATAGTTTTCACAAATACTATATATAAAACCCTCAGTGTTTTCCTCTTTGGGCTAAAAATGCCTGCTATTTTAACTCTTCTGCTGCAAAACACTGTCTAATTATTGGATTATTCCTAAAACTCACCTTTGAGCCCTGGCTACATTATCTGACTGTCTCTTTGGTTATGTGGCTTCATTTATCATTGGTTGAACTTACTGGAAGTGAAAAGGAAGGTTGCCGTAATTGATAGAGCTATTGATATAATTCTAATTTACTATTAATTGCACAGGACATTTTAATTATATGATCCGTTCTTCACGAGACAACAAAAACCAAGGCATTCTAGATACCCAGGAGGGAGCTCTATTTCTATGTCTGAAAATGAAATTAGACTTCTTGCTTTTATTTTTCCCTTCCCAAATGACATTTATATAACACATTAAAGTTCTGATGGAGTATGGCAAATGTATTTAACATTCGACCAATATTTACAGAGCACTTTATTTCATAAGGGATGAAAGCAAGCCCAGAATTTTTCCTGTCTTTTAACTCTTGAAATTGTCCCCTAAGAATATAAACAATCTAAAAGGTGAAGCAAAACATAGAAAATATCCCTTTGAATGATTCATAATAACCTAATTTAAGTCTCCCTCTCCCCATGAGAGAGGCTTAAACCCTCAGTGGGCTTTGTTTGTTTAGGTCACAGCACTATTGGGAGACAAAGGGGTTACTGGGCTGTTGAAGTGTTTGCTGTTGATGACAGAACTAAACTTAAGGCACGTATTCTTTGCTTGGCTAGAATTTGATTAGCTTCATCATACTTTTGCTCTAGGGAGAAAGAATGGTATCGAAGAAATAAAAGAACTAAAGGAAGCCCTTCCATTTCAATTACTGTAGTGAATTTATCATCATAAGATCAACAAACCACCATTTCCATGTACCTTTTGCGATATATATATATCTCTCTCTTACAATATAAATTATATATATATTATCTTACAATATAAATTATGTGTGTGTGTGTGTGTGTGTGTGTGTGTGTGTATAAAATCATTGCATCAGGGCTTCTTTATTGCTTTTCTTTTTTCTCAATGACATTGAGACTTTACCTGTATCCAATAACATTTGCCTTCCCTTCTATCCTCTTGCATGTTTTCATCTCACAGTGTCACATTGGTTCGCTATACCTAAAGATGGAATATTCTCCCCCTTTGGAGAAGAACCCCAAATTAGGCCAAAGGAATACTGAAAAATGTATGGACTTTGTAGTCAGAACCTGGGAAAAAAAAATCCTAACTCTGTCAGATGAAATGGTCAAAGTCGAGTTGAATGTAAGGATTAAAATAGATGATTAATAAAATGCATCTGTAGACAGCTGGCACATAATGCCACTCAATAAATGACCATTTATAATTAATTCACTTATTCTATCTGCCTGGAGAAGTGACATCTAAGAGAAATAGACAATAGAAATAAAGTACAAATCTATCAAATAAGACAAAGTCAGTTAATTAGTAAGCATTCTTGAATATCTAATATATATAAGGAAGGACTAACTAGAGAAAGACATACTTTTCAAGAATTTATAAACTGGCTTACCATTCTAAAACATCTTCCATACAAATTATGCTGCATCAGATAAATTAGTAAAACTCCATTAAAACCTTAACCTATTTGTACTCTATGTTCTAGAAATCCTAACCACATCCAAAACCATACCACAAGTTTCCAGGGACATATTTCACATATCTGCTG
Organism: Mandrillus leucophaeus; assembly: GCF_000951045.1. Lineage (NCBI taxonomy): Eukaryota > Metazoa > Chordata > Mammalia > Primates > Cercopithecidae > Mandrillus > Mandrillus leucophaeus. The sequence continues at coordinate 934,704 of NW_012104343.1, read as the reverse complement.
CTCTCAATAGGGGGATCAATAATTCTTCCCTACTGGGCTGTAGAGTGAAGAAAATGGGATCTCTGCCAAGTACAGGCAATCAATTCATGCTGGTGCCCACTGCAGAATTTAGGAGCTCCATGAAACCAGGAATAAGGGAAGGCTAGACCAGGTTCTGAAAACTGAACGTTAAGGGTTCTACTTTACCCATGATAAATACATACAGCAAAGTGAAAGAAATCAGATGGAGTCTGGTCAGTTCTGATGGAAGGGAAAACATTTAACCGTAACAAGATTGTGAGATGGTCTAGTTCTAGTAAGGGGAAAGGTGTTCAGTAAGGTTGGAGAAGTAGGCATTGATTAGCTCCAGGGTAGACGCAGTGTAGCAGATTAGGATAAACTCCAACAAAAAGGAGAATTGATTATTTTAGCAAGAGGGAACAAGACATCTCTGACATGGGTGGGAAAGGATGAATAAGCAAGAGGATGAGTGTCTGGATTAGGCTGAGATCCCTACAGCAGTGGGATGCTGGGTAGACTCTAGGGGGGAAATCTGTGGTAAAATTCCCAATAAGTGTGGCCTTGGGGAGAAAAAGAAAGGGGAATTCCAAGAACAAAGAACTTGGGTTTTGGAGTTAGACTGGGGTTTGCATCTGAGTTTTCCCCCTTACTTTCTAGATCTTAGACTTCAAGCAAGTCATCTAACAGTAAATATTTTCTTAATCACACAACTTTGTACAATAATGCCTACATCAAAAGACTCTTGTGAGGATTAGGAGATAACGTAGGAAATGCCTGGTATTGTTCAGACATACTTTCTTTTTATTTTATTTTGGTAAAAAATACAAATTCTTACCATAAGAAGTTTATCTTTCTGACCAGGAGAGATTATCCAACCCGTATTTCATAAAAAAGAAACAGGAGGAATATAGGAACTTGAACACCCAGGGATGTTATGAGGCACCAGACCTAGAAAGAAGTTGGAGGCTGAAATTTTAGCCCCAACTCTAAAGCAAAGCAATAGTATTGTCTGGGAGCTGAATCCACCCAAAGTGAGGTGCCCTTTTCTAATTCATTCAAAGGTTTTATATGGGACAATGGGTGATCCTGAAAGTGTCTCCCTAGGAGGTAGAATACAAACTACTTAACTGAGTCTTTCATGTTCAACATATGTAACTTTTCAGTCTTAAATGTTTTCTGAATTGAACTGAGCATTATTGGGTAAGTGAAATATTCCCAAGTCCTATGTTCATAACCAATCTGTTGGGAATACACTGTTCAAATATTCTAAAACATCAAATACGTTTTATTTTCCTTTTCACATTGTAACTCCAGAATTATATTCCAAAGGTAGAAGAGGTTATGCTAGATTTATTACAGAAGATATTTTCATGCAAAATCAAGGAATTGCAGACTACAAAACTGTTGGTAGAAGATTTCGTTTGTTTTTGAGGAACAAATTTATGCCCTTCACTGATGCTGTCCTGTATGGCAATGAACTAAATAAAAATTGTAGTTGATTGACAGTAAATATAAACCTGCAACAGCAACAAAATTTGTGTTAATTATCAAAAATATCAGACTAGTTGTGCTGCCCATTACAGAGCAATACTGAATTTTCTGTTAAGAAAATTGGTCCATCTTTCCCTAATTTTATTTTGCCTTCCAAAAGGTAAGCCTGAAATATATAATAGCACATTGTCAGAATTCGTTCCACTGACTTCCACTAAATGACTTCCAAAAATTTTGCTACAGCTTGCTAATTAAAGAGAGCAGTATCTCCTTGCATGGAATATCAGTTTCAAATTTCTTTGCCTGATCCTGGGTGGTTCTCTACCAAACGGCCCTTTCCTTTTCCTGTTAACTCTTTTGCTTTCTAATCCTCAACAGTTTAGCACATTAGGTGCTCAGTAAGTATCTGTGGAAAGAAAGAAGGAAGAAGTAGAGGGATGGGCAGGATTACGAATGTTTTTTTACAAACGATAGAAATCCCCCCACCACCATTCTACAAAATACCTTTTGCATCTGACAAATATATGTAACATTATTATTAATAATATATTATTTCAGATACGAACTTCTTTAAAAATGTAAATCTTCTTGGAGAATCAACATTTAGTAATGTAATTTACTCATCCATGCCATCCTAAGAAGAAATTTTGAACCCAGAACAGAGAGGGTAGTAGAAATTTGAAAAAGAAAAACAATAAGAAAAGGTAAACTCTAGAAAAGATAGTGCTCTTTGCCTTTGTTTTTGCTCAATATATTCATTCCTTTGGTGAACCGTTAAAAAATTATTAGCTCCTATACATCTTAGAGATACAGACATTCAATCATTGGAAGTTGCAAAGATCATCATTCCACAAATATTACTGGGTTCCTGCTATATGCCAGGTGCATAAGTGTAGGGAGCAAGATTGCCTACCCAGAATTGTGCAACCACAATAGATAATTACAACTACGATTAATGCAATAATGGAGAACTGCCATGGGGACATAACATATAACAAAAAGGCATACTAATGGGGAACTGGAGGTGGGGGTGAAGGTTAGGGAAGTTCATTACTGACTAGCAATTTACCTATATCTTTTTTCCAAAATGATCTTCAAACTAGAAATACAAGATCAGTTAACATAAAGAAGAAACCGAAACTCCAGATAGGTCATACAATAGTTAGAGGGCATCAACCCATGTGGACAAAGTCAAGTCTCCAGCCCAGGTATACTATACCTCAGGGCACTAAAAGAACATGCATATTGATTACTGTAAATAACTTCTGTAATTCTTTAGAAATCACAGTGAGTGTGATGGCAGAAGACTGGAGATGGGTAAATCTTTAATCCAATTTTCAAAATAGAAGTTGAGGCAAAAGACTAGGAAGTTTAAGATCAGCCCCTGCCAAAATTCTTAGAGTTAAGCAGATGGTTTTTGAAGTCTTAGTAAATAAACTGGTATTCATGAAAACCAACAGAATTTGCTAAATTAAGTTATGCTAAGATGAATTTATTTTATTCTTCCTCATTCTCTTTCTTCCTTCTTCTCTCCCTCACTCTTTTCTTTCTATCTTTCATAATTTCTGTTATTCAACAACTGCTTGTCCAACACTTCCAGGAATGCTTTACATAGAATGCTTGACAAGCAAGCTGTTAACCAAACCAGTGGTTTGCTTAGTGATAGCAATTAGATATTGCTTAGTAATAGCAATTAGATACAACTAATTTACTTAAGGAACATGCATTCTATAGTCAATGCATTAACTAACCTAGTTGAGTGAATGTAAGATAAAGAAGATCTTGTTAGCCCAATATTTTGTAAACCTCCGCCACTCTGCAGACCCTGGTCAGAGTGGAAAATTCCACTGGACTTGGACCATGAAAAACATCCTGCTGGATAAGTCCCAGGCCTAACCGCCTGACTGCAGAAAATTCCTCCCTTTTCGGTGGCTAACCTCACTGTCCACCCCATTTCACAACAAGCCCAGATCCCTCCCGCTCGGACCTATAATTACCCCAATATGTAAGTGGCAGTGGGCTCCAGCGTTAGCTGGTATCCCCTTCTGCAGGTCTTTGTCCAGTAACCCTGTGTCTTTGTTGAGCCAGCAACTATTTCTCTCTCTTTCTTTTACCCTCGCCTTCCCTTCGAAGCCTATAAGATCCCTAGTGGTTTCATGGTGCTCTCTATCTATTGAATTTCCTGTGTAACATTTCTATCAGTGTCTTGATAAAGTCCTAAGAATCACAGACATGTTTACATAAAGCATAGAAACATAACTAGCACTCTGTCAAAATCATCAGGGCTACTTGCTCAAAATTCAAATTCCTACCTATCCCACAGATACACTTAGTCAAAATTTCCAGCCAAGCGGGATGGCTCAGGTCTGTAATCCCAACACTTTGGGAGGCTGAAGCGGGCAGATCATTTGAGGTCAGGAGTTCAAAACCAGCTTGGCCATCATGGTGAAACCCCGTCTCTACTAAAAATACACAAATTAGCTAGGCATGGTGGCTGGTGCCTGTAATCCCAGGTACTCGGGAGACTGAGGTAGAAGAATCACTTGAACCCGGGAGATGGAGGTTGCAGTGAGCTGTGATTGGGCCATTGCACTCCAGCCTGAGTGACAGAGTGAAACTCCGTCTCAAGAAAAAAAAAATTGAAGTCTGAAGTTGTGTAGAAATTTTTATTTTTAACAATCACTGCAGTTAATTATTTTGTACACTTAGGTCTAAGAAACCTCACTGAAATGTTTAAGACACATTACCTACCCACAATCACTAACCCCATATGTATAGGGGGCCTAACTAAAATACAGCAACAACTATAAAGCTTCTGTAGATAAATGCTAAAAGATCTCAAAGATTTGAGGGATCCTCCTTATCCTGCAATCCCTTTTGGTCTTGCTGCTTATCCTTGATTATCTTCCTCTGCTGCATTCTTTTGTTTGATCATTAATTTAAGTGCTATCCTCTAACTTGTTTTTAATTTGGATGACCCCTCTGTCCTAAGGATGTGTTTTGGTAAAACACTGGCATCCTACTTCCAGCTCTACTTAGACTCCATAATACTCTACACAATCCCTGACCTCTATGTCCTAGCCTCCTGGGAGCACCTAACAACAAATATGGAATCAAGAAATTGTGATAGCACTTTCAGTGGTGTAAACAAAACACCTAAAACACAAAGTCTCTGATGCATTCTCTAATTTTATTTCTCACCATTTCTACACCCACCTCTATCATCAATTCCAGCCACATAAAATAATTTTCAGTTCCTCAAATGCATCATCATACTCAGCAATATCATACCATACAATAAATCTTTTCCGAAAACTACAAGTCCCGTCCCCACACCTCCATCTAATTTCTATCTATGTCTCTTTAGTGCTCTCTAACTGTCTCCATCAAAGCACTTTTCACATTGAACTATGGAACTATGATCTCCACTAAAAGGTAAGCTGCTTTATGGCAGGAACCATAACCTAACAGAGTGTCAGATTCTTCGGATATGTTTACTATGAGTAGGAAGGGAAGGCAGGGGAGGAGAGGAGAGGGGAAGGGAGGGG